>NW_019154085.1:90790607-90978286 GCF_002288905.1 Enhydra lutris kenyoni | reverse complement strand
TAGTCTCCCCTCCTCACAAAAAGGATGTATCCTTCGGCAATTCATCCATTTCAGTTTTTAGTTTATAAAAACGGAGAGAGTAAGTGAGCGATACTTCCTGCTTTGCCACACATTGTCTGCAGATACAGTCTCGTATGATGTTACCTCTGTTTTCCTCTTAAATCCACTTCCTTTTTTACTTTATATGCTACCTTTCTATTTTTTATGTTTTCCATTTACTGCCTCAAAAGATTTATCCTTTTTCACTTCTTTTTTTGGGGGCGGGGGGAGGAGGTAAATTGATAATTATAGAAGCTAAAAAGAAACAAAAACAAAACCAAAAACCTTCCCTGGGAGATTAAATGACATAATGTTGTATATAAAATTTACATATCATTTAACTTAGTTTAATTCAAATGATGATATTAGTCTCCCCTCCTCACAAAAAGGATGTATCCTTCGGCAATTCATCCATTTCAGTTTTTAGTTTATAAAAACGGAGAGAGTAAGTGAGCGATACTTCCTGCTTTGCCACACATTGTCTGCAGATACAGTCTCGTATGATGTTACCTCTGTTTTCCTCTTAAATCCACTTCCTTTTTTACTTTATATGCTACCTTTCTATTTTTTATGTTTTCCATTTACTGCCTCAAAAGATTTATCCTTTTTCACTTCTTTTTTTGGGGGCGGGGGGAGGAGGTAAATTGATAATTATAGAAGCTAAAAAGAAACAAAAACAAAACCAAAAACCTTCCCTGGGAGATTAAATGACATAATGTTGTATATAAAATTTACATATCATTTAACTTAGTTTAATTCAAATGATGATATTATGAATATTAAATTATTAAATTTAAAGACTGTATATATCATGCCAATATCTATATAATTGTAATTTCTTATTTGTAATGCTCACTGGAAGAAGTATTAGCTTAAGGCTTTAAACTCCTTTAACATAATGACTTCTTTCTGTTACTAACTTACTATGAAAAAGGAGAAAGAACGTATTTTCTTGAATAATGATAGTATGAAGAATCTTTATTTTTTTTTACCCTTAAATCAATGTTGCTAGTTAAACTGTATGTGCCTGATCCTTTTCTTGGAAGTGTATAAAATTAGTTTGGGATCAGGTACTAGGTCGAAGGCTGACTGATACAGTTTTTGACTTGTTCCAGCATGGAATACGAGCAAGAAATAAATCTCTGTAGTTAAAAGCATCTGAAATTATGATTATTTTCTATAACAATAAAATCTGGGGAAAGCAGTCTAAATAGAGAGGAAAAAATTTAAATTGTTAAAGAGGTAGCATTAACAAATGAAAATATTATATAGTTATATTGTGCTTGGTTTCTTTGTTTATTCTGATTTGTTGATTATATGAAGTCACATATATGATTATATGTCTCCAAATCAAGGGAAGATAATGTGACAACATCAAAGCTTTATAACAATAGCCACCCCATATATGTAACTCTGTAATAAATGTTCTCTGTTAAGCAGTGCCACTATACTCTCAAAGCAAAAACTGGACTTAAAATTTGCACAGAAAGATGTGATATCTGTATTGCGTGTTTTCCCCTCAGCACGACTAGCATGTGAAAGTCAGGACGAGCTACAGCTTGTTACCTGGGATCATAAAGGATAGATATTGATGTCACAGCTTCTCTTTGCCTTTACTACTCCAAAAGACAAGCACATCTCATATTTTCTGCTTTGAAAATATGCCAAGGGGCAGGAAAGCAAATAAGGAACGTGCAATGACCTGACTCTTGAAATGGGGACAATACAGGCCACTAAAGTTGAATTGCTCAATACCCCTGCTGAAAAGTTGTGATCTGTTTGAAATCACTCATGACAAGTTCTTTGGGCTCTTCTCAAATATTCTCTATGGGACCACAAGGTCGATGGTCGACATGCAGGAGTGCTGCTCAGCTTGACAGCAAGACTGGGGAAGAGCAAACGGTGCAGTCTCCTTTCTGCAAGTCCAGTATTTTGAGAAACTAAGGCCTTAATTAGCTGGAATGTAGAGAAGTAGAGAATAATTCCTATCTCTTTCAAATCTGTGACAGAAACAGAACTCATTATCCTCTTCCCACAAGTCCAGACGAAGGCTTCTGTAGTACCTGTACATTTCCTTATGTGTTTCTCTCACCCTAAGAACTTAGAAAATAATGCTGAACTTTTAATAAAATAATTAGATTGGAACAATCACAAAACCAAAGAAAATGACAAAAGGCCTAATGCGGATCTTTCTCTTAATGAATGTCCCTTTGGTATTTATATATTTGTTTTGCATCCTTCTGCATTTAAAACCTCTGTTTTACAAATGTTTAGGAAGTGACTTCCTCTGTGTGTTTTCTAAGGTAAATTAGGGCACACCTACTGTCTTTTTTTTTTTTTAAGATTTTATTTATTTATTTGACAGAGAGAGAGAGATCACAAGTAGGCAGAGAGGCAGGCAGAGAGAGAGGAGGAAGCAGGCACCCCGCCAAGTGGAGAGCCCAATGTGGGACTCAATCCCAGGACCCTGAGATCATGACCTGAGCCAAAGGCAGAGGCTTAACCCACTGAGCCAACCAGGTGCCCCCTACTGTCCTTTTTTTCTCAATAGGACTGGAGCTGGGTTTTACTTAATGTAATTCCCCTCCCACTAACTCTCCTTGGACTACTCCTCTTTTCTTTATGCCACATATCACCTCATTTTCAATAACAAGCACTTAAAAAACCAAACCAAACCAAAACAAACAAACGAACAAAAACACCTGCACTTTATTTTTCATCTTCAGACTCCTAGAAGCCCAAATTATACCAGGTTCTGATCATTTATGTCTGGTGTATTACATCGGTTTTAAGATTTTCCTTTTTAATTTTTTTTAAAGTTTATGTTGAAGAACAATACTCTATGTTCTTTACATATATTATATTTCTTTTTTTTTTAAGATTTTATTTATTTATTTGAGAGAGAGACAGTGAGAGAGAGCATGAGCGAGAAGGTCAGAGGGAGAAGCAGACTCCCCATGGAGCTGGGAGCCCGATGCGGGACTCGATCCCGGGACTCCGGGATCATGACCTGAGCCGAAGGCAGTCGTCCAACCAACTGAGCCACCCAGGCGTCCCAACATATATTATATTTCTTAATCCTTAGAACAATTTTAGAAAGTGCATGCTATGAGCATTTCCATATTAAGATGACAAAGGAACCAAAGGAGAAAAAACTAAGCAAGCAAAACAGACTGCAATCCCCAAGATAAGATGTCCTCTATCACTTGGTTCTTGTGCACCTTGTTTACCACAAACCACTTTTGAAAAGCCATTTTTAATTTCCTTTTCATTACAAACTGGGATTCATTTTTTAAATCTCTTTTTTTCCATCTTGTTTTGACCAAATGGAGAATTGTTCTTGTTATGGGCAAAAAGAAATAATATATATTATAAGAAATGTCTTGGAGTTTTGCCATGGCTTCTTGTTCCGGCAGAGCACTACGTCATCAAGACTTTCTGAAACATTCAGATGATCATGATACTCCGTATTTCAGACATTGTCAGTGTTCCCCTATTGCTAATGGGATGGATTTCAAATTTCTAGCTAGCCATTCTATGTTCCTCAGAATTATTTTACTGTGTAATATTATTGTTCAATGCTCCTTTATAAGCATAATTTACTTGCCCAGCTACAATCCCCAGAGCCTCTGCCATATTCCTTCTTCCCTTAATGTCTTCCCTCAAATAGACTCAGAGTCCCTCGAGGGCAGGGGCTATATACACCTGACTTTCCTCTTCTTCCCTGTCCATTTTTGGTAGAGATTTCCACACTAAAAACAATAAACATCAAAAGGCAAGGAGAAGAGAGAACAAAAACAAATAAAATTATGTTCTTCAATAAGTTAAGATGGTGAATTAAGCCTATTTAGTTTTTATAGAGAACCATTTAACCTGAGTTTCAGAGCATTCAGGAAACACCCCAGGGTAGCATTAGATGGAAATTATGATAAAATCAATCACTTTTCTATTTTTTCTGACTCTTAACCCTCTTAAATTTTTGAAAATTTAATAACAAAGTAAGAGTGGTATTACTATGATGATAGTAAAATCACAGGCTGTCAGATCTCACAGTACAAAAAGGCACCAGGATACTATTTTTTAGCAACATTAGCTAAGAACATACTACATGCAGAATGTATACTAGCTATAGGGGCAAAATAGATAACTCATACACAACTTCTTACTTGAAAGAATTTACAAACTACCAGAGAGAAACAGACATATAAATTTAAAGGGGCCATGGAGTGTACAACAGGCAGCATTCCCAGGCCAATTTCATAGAAATATGTTCCGTGTCCAAAGGCCACACAAAGATGAGAGGTCAATTCCATCCATAAAATATGGAATGTCAGAGAGGAGTATGAGCAATGTAAGCGCACAGATATTCTCATACACACATGATCAAAGAAAGGAGATAATTTCATGGAAAACCATTTTTCCTAAAAAAAAGATGAATGAAAAAACAGATACCCATATAAATCTAACAAAACCAAAAAGAAAAAAAGGAAAAAGTATTAGATTGGGGGAAAATTCTCATAGTATGTTATTTTTAGCTTTTGTTTGAAATGAAGAAGTAAAACATAAAAACTAACATTGTCATCTTGTTTTGACCAAATGGAGAATTTTTCTTGTTATGGGCAAAAAGAAATAATATATATTATAAAAAATGTCTTGGAGTTTTGCCATTTTGAAAACAGTCATTGCCTGAATTGATATGATTTCAGAAGCAATGCACTATTAGAGGTCTTTTTGGTTCTCCCTTTTCAGACGACACAAATATTTTTAAAAACTGCCTTTTCTCTTCTCTTCTTGGAAAAGAATACAAATTACACAGATTACTATTTTAAAAAAGTAAATATCACCCAAATTCAACCGATAATAGACAACCATTTGCCTTTAAGCTATGCAAGTCAAATATTATTGTGTTTGTTCACCGATAAACCCTTTAGTGCCTAGGATGTTGTCTGGTTTATAGTAGGTGCCCAATAAATGGTTGTTGATGAATGGGTATAGGAAGAGAAGATTGACAGTATATTTGTTCTCTAAAAGGGTAAAATATGAACCAATCAAGGGTCAGACACCTGGGATTCTAGTATGAACAGATTTTCTATTATTCTTAATATTGCTGCTAATGGAAATTTAGTCTTTTCAGTGTCTTCATATGTATCTTAGAAGGATTTGGGAGAGAATTTGTATCTGTGGTTGTGACTCCAACACAATTTTAAACCTGATTGCAAACAACAACAAAAAAAATCAGATTGGACTCAGATTTAAATATATTGTGCCATATAGACTTAATATAAGTGAACACTTAGTCCAAACATCACTTTATAGACAAGGGAAATGTGACACAAAGAGTCATTAGTCAATTTCTCAAAATCATAGCTAGTTTCATTCATAAAGTCTATATACTTTTGGACCCAATATTTCCACTTCTGGGTGTTAATCCTAGAAAACTATTGAGAAAGTACAAAGATAGTTGCATACATGTTTTTATCCTTGGAAAAAAGTTAACAAAAGAACACAACACAAAAACAAAACCACATACCTAATAACTAAATGATACATGGTTGATTAAATAAAGCAGGAAAAATGCAGACAATGGAACACTGGACAACAATTAAGAATAAAAGCATCTAATTACATATGTTGACATGGAATGCTGTTCAGAATGCTACAAACATGATTTTATTATTGGAAGATGAAATGTACTCTAAATATTGCTGGGAGACAACGCTGTGGAAGTAAGTCTATGTTTTAAAGAAAGTTAAATCCAATATAAATAAAAGTCTGGCCCTAATAAGATATTTTACAAGTAGGAATACACTATTAACTTGATACTGAGTTGAGTAGTTCTTCACAGTATTAATAGTTTCTAACCCTTATAACAAAAATTAAAAGCAGCCCAAATACTGTCAAAATACATGCATCAGATTTTTTTTAAATTTTGGTTTTAACATAATGTGATGTACTTACTTTAAAAAATATCAAAATTTTTGTCAAATAAGCATAAAAAATTCCTAGATTTTGTGTTTGTCTAGGCTTTTCTGTGGAGTTTTCTTTTCCCTCCACATATAGTAATAAGAGAAAATGGCCATCAAGAGACGAAAGTGAAGGCTTTCAAAGAACAAATCTATTCCTTAAATTGAAGGATACAGTAATAAAATTTCTATATGGAAAAAAAAATCTGTCTCCTTCATAGATCTGAATACTTTATAGACTTTCCAAATGTTTATAAGCTCTGCACATTCAAATAGTTTTCCACTCTATGAAAAAAAGAAACGTACTACCAACAAACAAAAGCAAGCACTATATCTTAGCTCTTAAATCAATTTTTTATTTCCTGTAAGGCTTTTAGATAAACTAGTACATACTATCTTTTCATTAAAGATACATGGCCTCTACCAATTGAAATCTGAGGCTGAAATCCATGTTTCCAAAAACCTCCCCTTATAAGGAAAATCAACCACTAGAAAGATATCCCAAGGGCTTAATATTCCCCTGTCATATAGAGCTTTCAAAACATCTCCCTTAATGGCCATCCAATGGCAAAATCCAATAAACCAAAATTTATAATTTTTATCCCCCTTAAACTATCTAGAGTTGATCTATATTCTTTTCTTTTTTCTTTTCTTTCTTTTCAAATTCTTTTACACTCTCTACTCCTTTGACTTGGAGGAATCTACTCTTGGACAAGTTCCCCCCAATTTCTATTTTTTCTCATTTGCTTCTGCTGATTCCTTTGTAACACAGAATCAAACAGTGGTATTTCCTAGATCCTTAATCCTCTACTTTTCTTTCTGTAAACCCACTCTTGTGTCGTGGCATAACATATACTTCATCAATTGACCCCAACATATCTCTCTCTTCTTCTCTCTTCCCAGTTTGCCATGTAAGCTATGTTCTGTTCTCAACAACATATTCAGACCTATTCTGAATATTCAACATTATTCAGACCTATTCTCTTCCTCTTTCAAGAACGGTTTTTAGTCATTTCCCATCTGTACAAATACTACACTTTTTTTTTTCAAAATACTATGAAAATATCACTTCATCTATAAAGTTTTTCTCTCCCCAATAAGTAATCACTAATTGATCTCCATTGAGATATTTTCCTATAATACTTTGGTTACATTTCTTTGTTTGTTTTAAATTTTTTATTTAACTTCCAGTTAGATAATGTATAGTGTAATATTGGTTTCAGAAGTAGAATTTAGTGATTAATCACTTACATATAACACCCAGTCCTCATTACAAATGCCTTCCTTAACACACATCACCCACTTAACTATTATAACAATTGTCAAATGGAATTTTAAGGTTTTTAAATCCATTCATCTACCAAAATAAATTTTAAATTCTTCAAAGGAAAATCCACATTGGAGTTAGTAGAGTGTAAAGAAAGTAGTACAGAGTAAGAGTTACAACTGGGGCATGAACTTCAGAACCAAGCAAGTATCATCTGAGTCTCAGGTATCCTTAGCTTCCTAGTATGTAACTTCAGAGTTATCATCTGTGAAATGGGGATAATAATTACATCATGATGATGATAACATCATAATATCCTAACTTTACATAAAATATGTAAAGTGCCTAACAGTGTTTGGTAGAAAGTATTTGCTAAGTCAGTTTTAGCTCTTACTAATTATTCTTCCAAATTTACACAGGGTCTCATTCATCTTATGTTATCAATAAACATTTGGCAAATGGATTAATGAATGGATGATAGCAGAATATCAATAACTCTCCTATGCTTCTTTTATAGATTAAGTTATTTGAGGGATTCACTAAGCATTACTGCTACCATCAGATAAAATTTTAGGTTTTAAAAAACAAAGGCGCAGACAAAATTTCATAAAACCAAATGCATATAGAGATAACGACAAACATACACAAAAGTAAAATGTTTTTGTTTTAAACCTTTCCAATTAATTTATTTTTCCTCACTGAACTTATGAAATAGGCTTATTATCACCTTGAAAGGTGATAATCAGGGGCTGGGTGCCCCTGATGATACTTGGTAAGAGTAAAAAGTGGAAGAGAACATTATTGCAGGCTGCTACTCCCATGAGAGATATCGATTCTGGGGACACAGGAGCATTCTCTCGGCAGACATGTTCCTAGACCTATTTATGGGGAGGAAGGAGGGTTGGTCTGAAATGTTATGGATACTTTGCCTGGACATAATGAAGAGGGGCAAGAATAATGAAGACTGGGCCCCAGAACAGGCATTACTGTTGTCCCAAACATGAAGTATCATGAGTACCTACATCAATGTTTAGCCAAGGATCACTCTGGACTTATTAAATCTGAAATATCCATGAATTTCTTTCCCTTGCTCTTCTACTCTCCAGTTGCCCTATGCAGGCTCAAGCACTTGTCACTTTTCTCCTGAAGTGGTGCCAAATCTTCTCATGTGGAGTCCCAGCAGCTGATCTCCAGGGCTCTCCCCACATGCCAATGAGCATCACCTTCAAAAGCCAACTCCTTCAGCTCAGATCTCTGATCTCTGGCTATTCTGATCTCTGGCTCTTTTTGGGATCCTATGTAATCCTCTAACTTTGGCATAAATAGGATTCTAATTTACCATTTCAGTTTTATGTCTTCACACCCCTCCCCTTCCCAACTACAGTCACCCTTCAGTCTATTATATGCAGTCACTCATACTTCTGCAAATAGGCCACTAAGTCTCACATCCATGTCTTTGCTTATATTATTCTTTCTTTTCAGAACGCTCTTCCCAACCTCACTGAACTTCATGAATTATGTGAACCACAAAAAATCACCATTTCTATAAACCTTCCATTTCTGTTAACAAATCACTTGCCCTGCTATGACTTTATTGCCCTCTCTTTTTTCCTGTGTTCACACCTACATTATTATAGGTTAAGTTGTTGTTTATAAATTTTTCACCCCATTAATTAATGGGCTTCTTGATGGTGGGTTTTAATTTAATTCATCTTCACTTGTCTAGGATTTAGCACACTTTCAGGGTCTATAAATATTTGCCGAATGGCTGCAGGAATTTTGGGTGGAGCCAGGTTGAGGTAGAACTGAAGAAGAGTCTCCTCTGTCTTCACTTAAACAAGATACAAACCCGAGTGTGACCTGAGAAGTGAATCAATGTCTTAACAGATCAGTTTATATACATTTTGTAGGCTAACATTTAAAGTATTATTTTTGGATGTAGTTTATGTAGGAATATTGGTTTGACATATTCAAATATCTTCCAGGAAAAAAAAAAAAGGAAAGAAAGAATACCATTTTTTTCCTATGTGCTTACTTTAATCAGTTCCTTTTTCTTTTTAGTATTATCTAAAGAATGACATTTTCTTGAATGACAATATAGATAATTTGTGAACAAAACCACAGAGTTTTGATAATGAAACATCTGAATTTCAATACAATTGTGCTTAAAGACCATTAATAAGTACACTGTGACACCACCCTGGGGCTGCTATCAGGTGCCAGTCATGGCCTCTGTTTATGACACTAGGTATTATGGGTGATGTCACATATAAGCCATCTCTAAAGCTCAGATACAAAGTGCAAAAATTACTTCCGTTGTGATGAACATCGATAGTTACCCCAAAGGTGGCCCCTGAAATTTCTCAGAGGTAATGAGTTTGTTTGTTATGGACAAAAAGAAAAATTTAAACTATTAGGAAACCAAATTTTTACCATGTACTTATTTCTTCCATGAAGAAATCTTTCTGGTTAAGGTAAGAGTGTTCTCCATAAAAATATGGGAAAGCAAAATAATGTATTATTTCATCAGTACTTGAAATGGACAGTCAGTTACCAAATAAAAGCCACTATTCCAAATACAGTACAGACTATAGCAATAGTCTAAAAACACCTGCTTCTGTACTTCCTTAATTAAAAGCCACTATTCTAGCAAATGTGTATTTATTAGGCAGTTCCATGTGCTTTTTCATTCCCTCCATTATATTTCCAGACACTCTAGCTGACTGTGGTGCATACACTTGTCGGTGAGCGAAGCAAAGGTTAAGTGTGTGTGACACAGATGAGCCCTGAGATTAAGTATACACTGTGAAATGCATGTGGATGTTCATGACTTAAACCAATGAACTGTGGCCTGAAATGATGTCACACGAAGCGCAGTGGTAAGTGGAAGGTTAAACCTACTTGCATCTTGGCTCATTAAACGCAGTTAAAGTGCAAATCCCCTCATTCTGACAGTAGTGATCACAAGGGTTCTCTTTCTGGTCACAGCGCTGACTTTTAAACCCCACAGAGCATCTGCAGAATTTCAGTAAAATACAGCTAAATAAAGCGTCTGATTTTTTTTCCTAAATATGTTTCAAAATTATTTCATACAGAGATAGTAACATATGAATAAAACTTCATCAGGTATGCTCATTTCTCTCTCATTCACACTCATCACATGCTACTTTGACAAGATGGGGACAGAACGTGGATGTGGATCCTATGTGGATGTCATCCTTCTAGTTAAGCAGTGATAAAAGAAAACTCAAAATAGAAACCACATAAGTGGAATAGTTTTATTTCAAGTTGTCCATTCTGGACAGAGGGAAAAATACTAAATTCTAGATTTTTCTCATGAGCAGAGAATCTCCAACACTTTCCAAATGTTTAGAAACCCAGATTCAAGTTAATGAATTCCAAAGTGGACACAGCCTTAATAGGCTTACATAATACAATACTCTGCACCTGATACAAACATCAAATAGCATTATACATTTGAAAAGATACCACAAGTTCTTTTGGAAAGAATGGTTGTAAGTACCAAGTGTTCGTAAATATGATTATGCCTGGGTTTCCCATATCTGAATAAGGTAGAGTAATTTTCCCTGGCATTTCCAAGTTCAAAGATCTATGAATGTCTTTAATGGGTATGATGCTAAGAATTGAATGAGCTCTTCCTTATGAAATTACAAGTAAATTGATGAGGGAGGAGATTCTGCAGCATATGAGCCACTAAGGAGTAATACTTGATCAGAGATGTCCATGAAACATTCATTTAAAATGTATTATGCCCCCCCCAATAAAATGTATTACCCCAAGAAAGGAGAACAATAGAGGAGGGATTCCAAGTACATACAAAGTCATACCACAAAATGCCCATAACATCCTATAATACTCACAGACACACAGGTACATTTGTCTCAGGGTCCAGCTGGCATGTGCCACCATTGTAACAGTAGCCATCACATAACTGACAGCTAGAGGCAATCTTTCCATTAGTGCAGCTGCAGCAACAAAGAAGAGAGAAATCTCATTGTTACTGGCATCATTATTGTTGAAAGCTGACATAAACTCTCTGCAGATGAGAATATTCATCACAGAGGAGTAATGGAATGCCTGGCTAAAAGGAAGTTTTCAGAAAGACAGACTTCCTGGAGGCAAATATATATATATATATATATATATATATATTTTACAAAATGATGACAGATAAATGTTTTCTTTTGGTAATTTTCAAATTTTCAACCCATTTGCTTAATATAAAATTTTAATACCGCTATATATATGTGTGAAAAATATGCTTTAATGTCTAGTACTTACACTGAAGGGAAACATTAGCATCAAGATCTTATTCCCTTTTCATATAACCAGGGCTTGGTGACATCAGTGTGAATTATAAACCACATGATCTAATATTCTGGAAGCAAATGCTTCAGCTATTTCTTGTAAACTGGAAAATCTGGTCCAAAAAAACTGTTACGAGTTTTAGATTCCAGGTTTTATAAGAAAGTATAGGGTTATCTGGTAGTCATTTTGTCCCACTGCTTCTCTTTGATTATGTACTGTAATTAATGTCATTTTTTTTACTCTGACATATAAAAAAATCATGCAATGTTCATTGCAAAAATAAACAGTAGTGTACTAGGAACAATATGTAGTCTGGCAACAAGGTAACAAGGTAGGGTTTCTTGGAAAACTTATGAAAACAACTCTAATTTACAACACATTACATGTCTGAAATAAGAATAAACACTAAGGCTATTGCTGCATGGGGGAAAACAAGCATAACAATAATAGGAAAAACACAGAAATTTCTTACTTGCAATGTTATATTTTGACATAAATAAATACTATTAGATTGGACTTTGAAAATTGTTTGGGGAACAGACAAAGGTGCGTCGACATTCTAAATTATCAAGAGATCTCTTGTATGAGAAGTAGGGTCATAGAATCATACAAGCCTTGGCCCAAATCAGAATTACAACAGATCATGCCACTATTCGGATGATGAGATCATGTTGGCACTAGGTACCATAAAGCAATCAGTAGGTGTCACAAGCTTGACTCATAAATCAGATTGCAATATCACTGATCACTTTGATCCTTTCCATGATGGATATCTATTGTGTTACATCCATTGAAGTGTAATTCCCAATGACTGGTTAGATTCCTGCTATGATCAGTTGGTGATCTTAATTAATTTATTCTGTGAATATTTATTTCACCTCTTGTAGGTGGTAAGCCTGCTGGAAATACGCCAAATGGCCTATCATTTTTCCAGGTGTTCAATTTAAAGATATTTTTTAAAAGCCTAGATATTAAAATCGTAATTCTTTTCAAGATGAACAGAAGCCATGAGTCAACTATGTACTGGTTACAGAATGGATATATATGAATGTAGAACCAACATGGAGAAGAAACCAGTAGTTTAACATTTCCAAGATTTAATAGAGAATGTCTTAAATCTAGAGGTATCTGAATATGGATGCAAAGTGAGACAAATATACATAGTGGTATTAGTGTCTTATATGTTAAATGGATCTGAGAGACTTTTCCTTGCCCTCATCCCAGCCTACTTGAAAATCAAAGAGCAGCAAGTTATAGTTTCTTGTTCTATCAAAAGGACAACGTCAAAGAGAAAAAAAGAGCTCATTATACATTAAAAGATTTCCTACCAAAAAAGATAACTATACACCAAATATCAGCTTTTAAAAGAGAAAAAAATTCTAAGTATGATTGCTTTTAAACTCCTGCTTTCAAAAGTTATAAAAGATGTTGCCTCTTTCTCCTTCTAAAGGTCTTCTTTAAATCCTTAATTGAAGACAGACATTTGTGTATATTTCAAATGTGAAATACAGATTACTGAAATCATTATAATGCATCAAAGAGTTCAGCTCATATTTTAATGCCGGTTTTCATCACAATTTCATTTCTTAGAGGCTTGTGTCACACACACACACACACACACACACACACACACACACACAATTTGTGATATATCACTTTCCCCAAAAGTGAATTACCAGTTGTCCCATATGCACAAAGAATTCCCATAACAACTGACATTGCAAAGGTATTATTTAGGCTATTCAAAATTATGATCAAGTCATTCTTCATCAATATTTACTTAGATTTTCATAAAAGAGAAAAATATACAATTAGCTCCATTTTTAAAGATCATATTTACTATACTTGACAGAGTATCTATTCTAGTTGACAGCTCATAGACAGTGCATTAGAAACACACCTGACTATTTGGCATCATCACACATATACACGGAGGCTTGAATCCTCCTATTTATGTAAAAGATTTACTGTAACTCAGTCATGGTTGTTTTAGTATCAGTTACTTACCTATGAGACAGAAATTCTACCATCACTGTAAACGCCATTTAATGCTGAGATGAAAAGTGTCATAGAAATGAAGAGAAATTTGTCTAAAAAGTTTCAGAATACTCAGTCTTGTTTGTCTTATCATGCTCATATGTTAGTCTATTTGATCAAGTATTGTACTATTATAAGCTTCCACTATCTACTTGTTTGTTAGCAACTAATATTTATCTATTTGACATACTGTTCAAAAAAGGATCTTTTAAGGGTCAAGAACTACAATGTTGGATCTTTGTGGCCTACTCAGGTTATGAGGTTCTAGAGTTTCCAGGTTGGTAAAGCCAGTTTTCTCAGTAGAGTGGGCAGTTCTGAGAGCCCGGAAGAGTCTCGCCCTTCTTTCTTCACGTGGAACTCCCTCTTGTAATGGAAACATGGTGTGGGTCTCTGCATGAACTTTTCCAAGGTAACAGAAGGAAATTGTGGCATATAGCCTGTCTTAGATGATAATCTATTACTTCCTGTGTGAATGGAATGCAGTCGTAAGCAAGACACTACAATGCATTCTGATATGGTGCACTGGACACAGAGAAAAATATATGTTCACTCATGAAAACCAAGTTCTGTCTTGCTCAAGTTTCATCACAAAGAACTGATGAGCTTAAGGAGCAAACATGATTTTGGTCATTTGCGTGAAAATGCCTTTGCTTTTATATACTTATCAAAGGCACATATTTATACTTAGTCATATTTTCAATTACTTTACTTAAAAAATAATGTACTTTCAAATGACCCAATTTGAGGGCTTGAGTAAATGTCATTCTTAATGATAACACAAATCATACTTAGCGTAAATTCTAAAATGTGAGCAAATAAAAAATAAAAATATGTTGCTGCTGTCTGTAATGAAATTTTATTGGGCCTTGTTTGGCAGAGCAACATCACTCAGGGCTGGCACACTCACAGAGCTGTCTCAGGAGAAGCCGTGGGATGAACACTTGACGCCATGCTTTTCTACCTCATGTTCTCATTTATGAGTCTCCTCGGCAAGGTAAGTGATGGACTCCAGTGCTTTTAAGTTCTTCTTTTAAAAGGTTGTGAAAAGAAGTTCAGAGTGAGGACTGAACTCTAACCTCAGCGGCATAAACTTTTTTCACAACAGAACCCGACCGGCATTACCCTTTAGCTGTGATGCTCTGTTTTCCAGTCACTTGGTCTTAAAGCCAAAGGGCAAATGCAACGTAACCAAAGTCTAACTTGGACATTTTTATTGTAGGTGCCTCCTAGGACACATTATTCTTTCTCCTAATTTTGGACTACTATGCTTAAAGTCAGATAAAAACCCAAAGATTAATATGTATTCCCATTAGACAGCTCTTTTGCTCCTCCCCCACAAGTTCATTTTGTAACAACAGAAAGGAAACACTCACTGTCAATAATAATGATGAAACATTTAAAAGCCTGAGCTATTCAAATTTAAGAATATTACATATAGCTTTTTGAAGGTATGTTGCATTTCACTATTTCTTGCTTACTATTAGGAATATTCTACATAGGGAATGACCTGATCATATCATTACATGATTGCATGAGTAATTTTCATGTTTCCCAGTTGCATATTATAGATGTTGAATAAGTTCATTTAATTGACATGAACTGAATTTTATCTACAACCAAAAGGAGAACAGAATGCACTGGTCACTATATAGAACCTTAGGATAAAAACAATTTGCATTATTTTCACTTCTATTGCTGAACTGTTACATCCTTCTGGGTTTAAATGCTTTTATAGATTAAGCTGAATGTCCACTTACTTGCAAAATATATCTTCACTGTCTTTATTTATAATACAATGCCCGCCATGGCACCTTATACATTTGTCAACCTCACATTTTGGACCTTCATAGCGTGTTGGACAGATGCAGTCAACACTTCCATCATCACCAATGGTACAGGATTCAGAATTCACACAGTAGTGGTGACAGACATCTAGGAAGAACGCAGAACAGAGAAAAAGAAATTATACTACAAGATGTTTTTCTTTAGTCACAATCCCTGTTATCATTTCATTTGGTATTTAAAGATGGTGAATCATTAAGCAAATATAAAAATAAGTAAATTAATCAAAACATCTAAGTATTAAAAAATGGCCAGTCGGTAAGTAGATTAATTTACAAAATCAGCTTGTGATTAAATGTAACTAGGATTCTTTAATAATGCTATTGATTCCTCTTTTTGCCAGTCAGGCGTCATTTCATCTGCTAAAAAAAGGTAAGTTATATTGATATCATGCTAGCTGAGGAAGTCTTTTGGTTCTGAATTTTAAAGTTTAAGTTAATCAGGTTCCATAGTTTCCTTCTCATGGGCAATATTAGTATTATTCTGAAATGAGCAGAAATACTCCAGATTTCTTTGGATGTCATTTATTGTTTCCTTTCCTTGCACTTTTTTCATCTGGAGAACAGGGTAGTATGTGATGAGTGGGGGACTCCTACCACTGCATCAGCCCTTTGTGGTGCAAAGAAGCATGCCTCTACACACAGCAGCAGAGGCCCACTACTTCTGAACACCTGAACAGGTGAGCAAACAAGGAGATGTGCCTCTCATGGAGCACCAAGAGAAAAGCGAACCAGGAAACTGATCCATCATGGGTGGGAAGTGAGCAGAGGTCTAGGCTATTGTTCCCCTTCTAGGTAAGAACCTAACATCCCTGAGGGAAAACCTCCATGTGATGTGAGTCTTTTGTTTGGAAAGATGTTTCTTATTGAACACTATAGACAATTTTCTCAACTACAAATGACTTCCTCAAATATTTCTATACCCCTTGAATGGGAATAATAAAACAAAGACCATGTAATAATGCAATAACCACTCTATCTTTATAATTAGACATTCTGACTCAGTCTTCTGAAATGCAGACAAGTATATATGTACGTTTGTATATCAACATGCTACAATTTATCACATTCAAAATATTGGAATTCATAATACAATAATCCTAAGCAAAAGAACTGATTAGATCAGTCTCAGACTTTGTGTTTAGAAGCTGCAATTTCCTTTTAGCTAACTAATTGTGAAGCAATGTTAAATGTGATTAGCTGAGATAAAAATCTCAATTTATAAACTTTAACCTGCTGTAAGACAGTTAGAGCGGGTGAGGAAAATTAAAACATAATTTATAATTCTCATGTTTGTATATTTATCTAGACCTTTATTAAATCAGACAGAAATTAAATTTATTGACAGGCTGCTTCATATTTATGGAAATTTATTTCAAGCATTCTTATGCTTGCTCTTGCATTATGCCAAGTACCCTCATTGAGATTCAGCGCTTAAGTCTATTAGCAAGGTTTTGGCTATATTTAAAAAAAGTAGCACTTTCAAAAGGTGAGAGACTTGAAGATCTAAAAACTAAGGCGGTGTTAGTATCTATCCATGATGGTGTCTGTTTGCAGTTGCTCCAGGCTTGGTGGTTAGAGAGCACACATCAGAGACTCTGTTTTTATTTATGAAGAATGTATGATCAGCTGTCTATATGAGCTTCTCTCCCATTCAGTGCAGAAATCTCTAGAAAACAACTATCATTAGCTCAGGTTGTTCAATACATCTTACTGACAAAGAGCTCTTTTCATATCACCCCCCAATCGCTTTAAATGCCATACTCTGATCCTGGTTCAACTGTCTGATGGGGCATAGAAATTGGTTTGTGTATCCTTCTAAGATCTTCTTAGTACATCCTTATCCATAGTGGATAACTCATCAAAATCATGTAGGTGACTTATTTGCAAATGTAAATTCCAGTGCTCATCCCTGTCACTACTGCCCACTCATGACTACATTCTAATTCATGAATCTGAAATGGGGCCCAGATGATTTCCATGTGACTGGTTGAGGAACTAAAATCTGGGAACGGGGGAATATAAGAAATGATGACCCAGAAATAAATTGTACTGATTAGCATAGGGACTACATTGTTCAATAGTTGTAAAAGGATTTGATTCAACCAAAATAGCTTCTTTCTTCATTTTTTCCTCTTTCTTTCTTTCTTTCCTTCCTTCCTTCCTTTCTTTCTTCTTTCAAGAGAGTGCATGTGAGCAGGGGTGAGGGGCAGAGCGAGAGGGAGAGAATCTTAAGTAGGCTCAATGCCCACTGCAGAGTTAGTTGTGAGACTCAATTTCATGACCCTGAGATCATGACCCTGAGATCATAACTTTAGCCTAAATCAAGAGTTGGCAATTAACCAACTGAGTACCCCAGGTGCCCCTAAAATAGCTTATTTCTTAACTAACTTTGTGATCCTTAATTAAAATGCAATTTTAATCCAAAATTTTGGGCCATTTTATTTTTATGATGACATCACTGAGAAGACCTGAGAAACTGGACAAACAACTGGGTTAACATTCTGATGTTTGATGATTGCCCTGTAACACACTGTAGCAAGGAATACCTCTCATTTGCCTGAAGTGCTAAAGGGTAAAGTTAAATACTCACCTACAATTTACTAACTATAAGTAATTTTGGTGCATGGATTAAGTCTGCCTTAGGCTAAGATTAAAAAAATGTGAGAATATATGCAACTTATTGGTGTTCAAAGAAATACAAATTACTATTGCCTGGGTGGCTCAGTCAGTTAAGTGTCTGACTTCAGTTCAGGTCATGATCTCAGGGTCCTGGGATGGGACCCCACACTGGGCTCTGCACTCAATGAGGTATCTGCTACTCTCTCCCCCTCCTCTCATGCTTGATATTTCTCTCTCTCTCTCTCTCTCTCTCTATTTCAAATAAATGAATAAAATCTTAAGAAAAGGAAATGCAAATTAATACCTAAAAGATATACCATTGCACTTCCACTTAGTTGACAACAAATAACAAACTCTCATACACTACTAGTAGAAATACAAATTGGTTCAATTGATTTGGAAAGTGATTCACAGTAGGTACTGTCAATTAGTAGATACTCTATTTGAACATACCCACACCTTATGACCTAGCACTTCCACTCTCAATATATATCCAAGAGGAAAGCATGAATTTGTGCACAAAAATATGTATGTAATATGCACAGCAACCTGTGCATAGAATCAGCCCCAAACTAAAAATAATCCAAATGTTCATTGCAAGAAGAAAGGACAAACTCTGGTTCATTCACACAAAGAAATATACACACAAATATATGTATACATACACATAAATAAAAAGTGAAAGCAGTACAGCTTATAAGTAACAACATGGATGAATCTCACAAAAGTAGTAAGAGAAAAAAGCTGGACACAAAAATATATACACTATTTTTTAATTTACATAAAGTTCAAAAGGCAAAAGTAATCTAGGGTTTTAGAAGTCAAAAAGAACTTATTTTGGGGGAGAAAGGAAGGTATAGTGAGAAAAACCATTAAGGAGCATCTGAGGTACCAACAGTATTTATTCTTGACCTGGGTGTTGGTTCACGCTGCTGTGTACACCTGGTGATAATTTATTGAACTGTAAACTTGTGATTAAACTTTCCTATTTATATTATGCTTCAATAAAAAGATTTTTTCTAACCTAATGGCAAATAAACTACAATTACAATATTTTAGAGATTCGAGTTAATTTGCTAATTAGAGTAAACAGGTTTTTTCTTTATAAACAGTTCTATTGAAAGGAATTCATGATCTACTTTTTATGCTTTAAAGAAAATTCTCTACCCTTTAAAGCTTTCAATATTTTTTTCCTAGCATATCAGATGCACAAAATTCAATGCAGTTGATTGGCCTCATGGCATAAAAGTGGAATCAAAAGAATGTAAAAGAAATGCTTGCTTAAGATAAAATTGTGAAATAAGAAGATATTAGAATTTGCACTTTAATAAATAATTCTAAATTGCATGCTGTTAAGCCATGCCACTTTCTTCCTTCTAGAAAAGACAGAAATCATTTTAGACTCAGAACCCCTTCTCTACAGATATTCAAATGGGAGATACTTCATTTTCCCCAGTTCACATGCTTCACACTTGACACTATGTTGAAATTCAGGGACAGAGAGTCGCTCACTATACTCTGACCCTGTCAGTGTTGCTTCCCAGAGCCTTTCTTTGAAAATGTTCTGACTATCTCCCACTATTAGGCTTCAGATGTGGAGCATATGAACTCACTTGATTTATATGTTCAGCTGGATTGTTTTCTGCACCACTATTAGGATTCTAGGGCCCAACCCTTGGCATGCATAGTCTCTCCTCCTCTCCTTCCTCTGTCTCTCTCTGTCTTAAAGACTTCAGTATACTCAATTCTCACTCCAATATTCCTTAACATAAGAGAAAGTAACCTTATTTAATAGGAGACTTCGTCATCTGCTATTTAAACTACCACATAAGCAGAGCACCTGGGTGGCTCAGTTGGTTAAGTGTCTGCCTTGGCTTAGGTCATGATCCCAGGGTTCTGGGACTGAGCCCCACATTGGGCTCTCTGCTCAATGGGGAGTCTGCTTCTTCCTCTCCCTCTGCCTTTCCCCTGCCTGTACTCTCTCTCTTTTTAACAAATAAATAAAATCTTAAAAAAAAAAAAAAACTACCATGTAAGCATTTGACACTTGTAAATTGGAAAGCAAAATAATCCCTTCAATTGTTCTCTGTTATTTCAATTTTACTCATGACACATATCATGGAAAAAAATGGTTCGTGCTATTTCTAAAATGGATGATTCAACCAAAGTTCACGTTCTCTGCAATCATCTCAGTATAGGACAACAATGTATAATAAGTCAGTGGAGAGTGACCTAACTTCTCTCTCATTTTCTTCTCAGCTTTAACCCACTTTGAATTATAAGCATCTATACAAAACTTGTATAAATACGTGCAATATTTTCACCAGTGTCACCTCTGTATATACTCCCAAATAATTACTACACACTCATATTTAAATTCTCTCTCTTCATATTTTTATCTAAGAAGAAGAATACTTCATTGGCACTTTCTAATCCAGCAGAAATTTAGTGAAGTATGAAGAAGTATGAAGTATGAGAAGGCTCCTTTGGTATGTAATTCTTTCCTTTGATTCTAAGGATTCTACCCTGACCTAATAAGCTCTGAAATGAACAGAAAAATTTAGCACTCACTGAAAGAACACTTTTCTTATCCCATAGCACTAAAAAATAGTTACCTTATAAAACATAACCACTTTAAGCACCAACAATGGTTTAAAACCATTTTGAAGGTAATCTTTCTGTAAGATAGAAACCCATTTTCTTAAATATATAAATACATTTTTTTTAAGGATCTTATTTTTAGGTAATCTCTATACCCCATGTGGGACTTGAACTTACAACCCTGAGATCAAGAGTCACATGCTCTACCAACTGAGTCAGCCAGGCATCCCATAATATAGCAATATTTTTAATGGCTCCTGAAACACTATAACTTGTAATTGTTTCTATGAACTTAACTTTGCAGAAGTTTTATAGCCTTCTGCTTTTTGTTTTTGTTTTTTTGTCATTTTTAGCTTTGACTAAGTGACATGTTACTGAAAAACAAACAAACAAACAAACAAAAAAACACTTAGTAATTCCTCCCAAAGAAAACAGTTAGGGTTTTGGTGGCTGGTTAACAGCAAGGTTTATAGCAAAGGGATTGTCTTCTAATTTCTGACACACAGACATAGACACAAATACACAGACACAGAGACAGACAGACACACACCCCAATTACCTTTTTCCCCCAAATTTTAACTTTGGCTTAATAGTTACTAGAATTGGGGAAAAAAAAAAAAAAGAAATGTGGTACACCAAAAAAAGGTAAGTTAAAAGAAAACATAAGTGAGAGGGCACTTTTTGTTGGAGGGCATGACATGGGGAAGGAATTGAATATCGAAGATTAAGGAGCCTAGCCAGATCAACCAGTAAGCATTCAAAAAGAACAGTTTGAATTTACGGAAAGGAAAGCTGGTAAAACAATATGGTTGGTCCTGTTTTGAACAACATGAGTAATTTAACTGTGACAATAAAATGGAAGTGGTGGATCCATAATTGATTATTTGCTGAGGAACATGCATCTGCCTAATTATATCCTGGGAGCTGTAGGAAGAGGACAGAAATACGAGAAAGGCCACCAGCTCTCAGAGAGCTGACAACTCAACTGAAAGTTTAAGACAAGAAGGAAAAAGAACCAGAACTGATTTGAAAAATATCCACTGTGGCAAGAGTCTACAAATATTATTACCAACAAAATCTTCCTTCTTATGAAACATTCATCCCCTAATTTTCAAAGTATTTTATTGACCTGAATAGCATGACAATTGAGATGTTCCACATATGATAAGAAGGGGCAATAATAAAATGTAATTAATCTGTGCTAAGAAAGTAGAGATTACCATGAAATTATATAATAACACTTTATATTCACAATATAAAAATTGTTATAACCTCTGTAGGGTAATTACACTAAGAACTGCATAGTAGCACTAAACACAATCATGTAATCTAAAGGACAACGATGGATATATAATTACAGAGTATTCATATGGTAATTAGGTGAATAGTAACTGGAGAATAAGTGAATGGCTATTTTCTGCAACAGAAATAATTTTCAAGGGATGCCATCATTGCACTCTATCTTTCTTTCTCTCTTTCCTTTTCCAGCAACCAGAGATATAAGGAAATACTTCTCCCTTTAATCTTTTTTAGAGAATCTTAATAGACTCCATAAAAATATGGGTTGTATGGGTATATATACAGGTTTATGAATATTCATGGCAAGCCAGATGTCTATAAAATCTCTAGCTGCATTTAACTTCTTTCCCAAATATTTCTTTCTATTGAAAAGTAATTGCCAAGACTATTTAGCTATTAACTCATATTTACAACTGGGCTATTTACATTGTAATAGTTAGTGAAGTGTGAAATTTATTTAAAGAGAATAAAACAAAACTAAAATAATACCACCTAAGCAGGAGCTGAAGATACTCAGTAAGAATACTGCAATACTGGAGAGTCTTTAATGGGTAATACAGATGGTCAAACAGGGGAGACTAAATTACACAATTACATGTATAAATACCAATTGTTCTACTTCACTAAATTTTGACCTGGTTTAAAAAAATAAGTTATGTGAATTCATTTTAAGATTCATGATTCAAGTAAGCATTTGGTAATTGAGGATTACACACAACAACAATAACCACCAGAAGTAGGACTGTATTACTTTCACAAAGAAGATGAGGTAGAATTATCCATAGTGCTTATCCCCAGGCGTCTATGACTGAGCTCCATTCTCAGTGCGATTCCTGCTCCATCTTCACTGATATTTAATTGTGTCCCAGGAGCAGTAGGTTCTATGAATTTTGCTAATATCGTCCCTACAGGGAGATTTATGGCAGCTTCCATGTAGATATAAAATGTGGAAGACAGCCAATGATGGTATTTTATAAACTTTTGATGCTAAGGTGACATAATAAAAGAAATAAATAAAATCATTGGCTATGAAGGATTTGGAGGTTCAATTCAGTGCTTATTCTGGCTAACAGTGTGATCTTATCTGAGTTACTTGACTAATTTATCCAATACACCCACCAATCATCTTTGAACAGAGGCAATATTCCTAAACATGCCTAAGATTACTTCACCAGTCCTTCCTCTCCTACCTATCCTCAACAATGCCCTTTATATCATCAAGGCCTGTTTTAAGTAAATGATAAGTAAAATTTTAAGTAAAATGATGGACATGATGATGATGATGATAAATACTCGATTTTATCTGTCTTCTTCGTGCTGGGCTCATTTGTTGTTATGGTCTCATGCATTATATGGAATTTTCACATCTTACGGATGAGTAAACTGAGGCACCAAAGGAGGTTAAGCACCCTCCAAAGATCCCACAGCAGTAAGTGGGAGAACAGAAATTCAAACTCAAGTAAGCCAAACACTAGAGAATAAACTCTTTTCTTATTTAACGAGTCATACATTTGTTAAAAAACAAAAACAAAAACAAAAACCATACAAAAAAACCCCAAACCAAACAAAACGAAACAAACCTCTATAAAGTAATTTTAAATATCTTTGGCGTTCCCTTTCCTTTCTGTGTATCTAAAACTGAACATGCCGCCATCTAACTACATGGATATCTGAGGGTCTCCCCACCAGCCAGAATGTTAAAGGGTCCTGTATAGCTCAAGAGCTACAGGCCCAGAAAGGCTTACTTGGTGCTCCCAGAGTCTGCAATATCAGAACTCGGGAATCAAGCTGGACTCCCACATGAGGCGGGGATACCTCACTTCCAGGTTCATATTTCACAGGTCATTCTCAGC
The DNA here is from genome assembly GCF_002288905.1 of Enhydra lutris kenyoni. Lineage (NCBI taxonomy): Eukaryota > Metazoa > Chordata > Mammalia > Carnivora > Mustelidae > Enhydra > Enhydra lutris. The sequence goes on along the minus strand of NW_019154085.1, from coordinate 90,954,435 downwards.
CTCCCATCCCAACCCAAGTTGGATATTTGCCTCTCCAGCCACTGATAATTGGTTTACAGCACTGGGTTCTTGGATTCGAAGGAAACTTCTAGTTATCCATGACGATCTCTTCATTATCAAGCAGGATCTACTCTGGGTCCCTCCACATAAATAAGAAACTGAAACAACAGCCAAGAAATCACAAAAGTGAGGCATGTCTGGAGTGTTTCCATTTACTGGCATCTAATTTAGGAAGAAAACATTTAGAAGGATTCTGGAAACGCTCTAAGGTTCTTAAATATGATGACCAGGAATGATTGTGGCCTTTCCTTCTCTCGAGTTAGTTTTCGTCTTGCATGGTTTAGGAGGCAGAAGAGAGAAAGCAACTTGTATAAAATGCTTAGAATTTTATGATTGTCGTCTTCGAAAGCTTATATAAGGCAATGGGAAAACAGATTTAAGAAATATGAAAATTATTCTTTTTTACAGTCCTTAAATGTTTTGCACAACCCAAGATATTTTAATAATTAAACTTATTGCATAGTCCTAAATAGATCTTCCAATTTCAGAGCTGAGTTTAATAAAGTAGGCAAACACTGAATCCAGGTATGCCAATTAAATATTCACTAGGGAAAAAAAATGTGTGCAAAACTCTGATTAGAACTGATAAATTTTCATCAGGAAAGCGTGTCTAAGAAAATTAGCATTTTCTAATTTATTACTAAAAATAGAAATATATCCCAAGTATTTCCATAGAGAACAATGAAAAATTTAGAAGAATGAAATCCATTTTGAGCAAACAGTGCTATTTCTGAGTATCCAGGTAAAAGGAAAATGTAAAGTTGAGAAAGCCAAGTTATCACAACGTTGATTTAAGTATGACATGTGGGGTGAGAATTTAAAATACCAGCATTAAATCTCTGACAGATTGCTGTTTCAAAATGTGTATTAACAATGATAGCACCAATCATTTTAGTAATAGTCAAAAATTAACTCATAAAACTATCATGGCAATATTTTTTCAAATGCCAATAAGCCTATATAACTTTTGTTTATAAATCATGTTCTAGGTTGAGTGTTCCTCTATTTTTAAAACAATCCAGCCATAAAAGGTTTTAGCAAGAATTATTTCTGGGTTGAGTGTTCTTCTATTTTTAAAGGAATATAGCTATAAAGGGTTTTAGCAAGTAACTATTTATAAAGTGGTAGAGAGTCACTTGAGACTTGAAAGCGAGCTGACTTGCAGATGACAGCTAAGTATGGTTTTATAAGATGAGGCTAACTGAAAACCAAATAAGGGGATAAGCAGAAGATGGCTTAAAAAACAAGAATAAAGTAGGCTCATACCAGGTAGTACTTTTCTGACCATAAACAAGTTATCTGCCATATTTATTCCCTAATTTCTCTGTCAGGGCATAGAGTATATAGTAAGTTTCAATCAATTTCAACCTACTAAAATTTGCCAACGTCTACAGTGTTAATAATATCTATTGGGTTAATAGTGCTCATGCCCTCAGAATGCCCATAATTTGATAGAATGCTCAAGGTTAACAAAGTTGAAAAAAAATTAAAAAAACAAGATCAATAAAAATTTTTAGCTAATCAGAACATGGAAATGTTTTATTTATTTGTTTGTTTATTTTTAAATATTTTGTTTATTTATTAGAGAGAGAGAGAGCATGAGCAGGGGTGGAGGGCTGCAGTGAAGAGAGGGAAAAGCAGGCTTCTTGCTGAGCCGGGAGCCCTATGAGGGGCTTGATCCCAAAACCCTGGAATCATGACCTGAATGGAAGGCAGACACTTATCTGAGCCACTCAGGACCCCCAGAAATATATATATATTTTTAAAGATGACTGAGATCACAAAGTGGTAACTCATTTTTAGTAAACTGGAACAAGTCTCATGGAGAGATGGGAGGTGAAGAATGCTGGACAGAAGGTAATCATGGAAAGATCCGCTCAAATGAAGTATCATTAACAAAGTTATTGTCCTCATGTGGTAGCCTAACTAGAGGGCAGAGATGTCCCACATCATCATACTGGGAGAAGATGAGGCCATACTAGAAAAACATACAGTTGCTTTGTGCATAATTCTCTTTCTTCTCCCTTTCATTCTTCCATCCTTATTTCCTTCCCTCTTCTAAGCTACTCACTTCAAATGTAAATGTCAAAATAAGGATTTCTGATATACTTAAATGTGTCCTCTTTTCTAGTTTTCCTTTAATATGTTTCTTATTGAATGCATAATATATGTGTATCTATATATCTATATCAATATATTGATCAGTATAGATATATATAAATAGATGTTTTTACACTAGTGTGATAGCAAGAAGAAAAGTTATGGTTTATATTGAAGTGAGTACTATTTAATCAGACTTCACTAAAACACTGAGAAAGTCACCTTGAAAAGGACACCTGACAGAAGTAATATGTAGTACACTATAAAAAATTTTCACTGGTCAAATGTGCAAGTTTCCTTTAGGTCAGATCTGTGGGAATTAAACAGATCATTGATATATAATAACCAGCTTTCCACTTTGCTAAGACTTATAGTAATTCCAAGATGATAGAGAATCACTTTAATTTTATTGTTAGTAGCCTTTAACTTTTAACATGATTGGAAGTCTGCATTGGATTGCTGTAATTAGTCACTAAAGTAATTTAATCCAAGATCCTTTTTATTTAGAAAGATTATTGTCCTTCGAAAACATCCTTAAGGCGGTGAGATAAAGTCATTACTCCTTTATGCACACAATATACTAAATGATACTGTAGCAAGAAACTTTTGATATAGTAACTAATGCATTTTCTTTCTGAAACACACTGACTCTTCCCTCCACTCAGACAGTAGGTAGGTTCTTAATTTTTTCCATCAACTAATTTCTCACCACCTGAAATCTAACATGTTTGTGTATTATTTATAAATACTAAGGTGTACCATGAAAGTTGTTTTCAGTTTATTCATGAGTAAATCCCAAGCTTCAGTGGCTGGCATGCATTAGATGTTCTATTATTATTTGTTGAATTAATGAATGGCCATTGGAAAGTAGGGCACTTCAGAAGACAGAGAACAAGAGCTGATGTTTTAGTTTTAAAACCCCAAAGGCAGTTACAAATATATGTAAATATGGAATCAGCCAACCACTTCTAAAACTAACTGGAGTTTGCCAGGATGTGTCTGTGTGTTCATTTGGGGAGGGGAAGGTGGGAGATGAAAGAGAGGAGAATCAGATGGCAAGCAGAGATAGATGTCATCAAGGCCCAGTAAACAGGCCCTTGGAAATTTGGTCTTCGCATTAAACATATACTTAGCCACTGTCTCGATAAACTAACTACTAGATACTCCAGGCTGCCATGTGAATGAAGGATGTGACCTGCCAAATTCTTAGAAATGGGGCATTCTACAGAATTCGACTAAACTTTTCTGCAAATTCTTAGAAATGGGGCATTCCAAAGAATTCGACTAAACTTTTCTGCTTCTTACAGGTTTCTACTGTGTAGTCATAGTCTAATCTATGTGTGGAAGTATACCTATGAAAGAAATGATTTTCTTCAGTGGTTTGATCTACTTACTTTCATGTGACTCAATATATAATTCCATTCTAAATTTATGGATAATTTCAGAAATTATTTTTAAAAAGCAGCTCAGACCATATTCGTAAATGCCACAAAAATAATAAATCTTTTGTTATATAGTGGCTTGCTTATCTGAACAAATTGGAATAAATTATTTTTATTTTCCAAATTATATATTACCTAAATATATATAACATTTAAATATATATTGTAACATATTTTAATTACATATTATAAATGATAGGCACTCAAAATATCTATTAGAATGAAAAATTTTTGAAAAAAGCATTTGATTTAAAAATTTGTAGAGAACTTTTCTTATAAATTATCACCTGAAACTCTGAGAAGCAGATAAAGTTTTAAGTATTATCATTATTTATTTTACAAATCATGTGTCACCTATGATAATGAAAATAATTTGAAAGCCAAAGTTGTAGAATACTATTTATTAGTCGACAATTTTCTACTTTACATAGTTTTAAATGATCTAAAAAATGTTTTAATTCCATATCATCACCTCTAAAACTCCATATTTCTTCCTCACATCTGGATTCCAGCTTGACGGATTCCAGAAGAGTGAACTTAAAGAGTATGTTCAGTGAAGATCCAGAAAACCACTGAAACTTTATTACATTTTACATATTTTGTGGGGGGGGCAAGAGATTCTTAAAAGGATTAGAAGCCTGAATTTCCTCTTATGTAAGAAGAAATATGAAGTTGAAAAATTCTAGCTGTTTGTGGTCTGGAAGGTACCGTGGAAGGGACATGAGTTCTTGGACTCAAACAATAACTGACAGAGTTAAATACGTGTCATTCATTACTGGTCATATACCAATCTGTTTGTTTTCTCCACTATGTTGATTTACATTTATTGGTTTATTTATTTTTTTATCAATTTCTACCAATTGACTTTCAAGAAAAGCTTGCCCTCTGTTATTATAATATAGGTTTTCTCATTTCTCAAAAGTAATAAATAAAGTGCAAATTATTTCAGCAAACTGAAAATTAAATCATATTGTTACCATGCATTTAGTCATGGATCTCCAAGAGGTAATGCAAATCTAAAAATTCAAATGCAGATATCTGACCTTTGGATTCATCTTCTAGTACTATTTTGAAGCAAATATTTTCTATTTCTATTTCTGTTTCTCTGTCTTATATTTAAGATGTATCTGATTCTCTGGTGGCAACCCTCAATCAATGTTTTTTTTTTTTTCTTCCTAATAGTTAATTTTCATATAATTAAACATATATATTGAAAAATTATTGGCTATCTCCTTTCTATTTAACTTTTGCTCTTTTTAGTGTTATGTTGCCTGTTAGAAAACAATGGATTTTAAAGTATATGCATTTATTGAAATTAAACTTCTATTTTTGCATTCATGAGAATAAAACTGAACAAATAAATACTATTATTATTTTTTTAAAGATTTTATTTATTTATTTGACAGACAGAGATCACAAGTCGGCAGAGAGACAGGCAGAGAGAGAGGAGGAAGCAGGCTCCCCGCTGAGCAGAGAGCCTGATGTGGGGATCATGACCTGAGCCAAAGGCAGAGGCTTTAACAGGCGCCCCAATAAAACCTATTATTAATGCATTGTTTTGATTTAAGCAAAGATCTGTTCTTCACCTGATGGGTTACATAATCACAGGGTAAATTATAAATCTTCCCATCTGTCTTTGGCCTTTTGCACTCTGGGACTCAAAACTATGAGTTTAAGATTTAGGGATTTTTTTTTTTTTTTTTTAAATCTTGAGAACAAATGATGGCATCCTGATTCTCTTGTCATTTTTATCAATAATCAGGATGAATACATTTTTTCCTAGCATAATATTTACTATCAAAGGATGTCTAATTATTGCATGAAAGAGAGTAATAATACCAGTTTATAGGGACAAAATCTTTAATAATGACAAACATGAAGATTATCACTTTAACTGTATGATAAGAATCTGATTTTTGTTTTCTTCTATTTAAAAGATTTTAAGATTCCTGAGTCATGACATTTTTTCAAGACATATCAGTTGACATTCCAAATCGGATATCAAGAATGTGTTTTAATATTACTTTTAAATTTACACTTTAATTGGTTGGTTGTTTGTTTTTAAGATTTGTATTTATTTATTTGGCAGACAGAGATCACAAGTAGGCAGAGAGGCAGGCAGACAGAGAGGGGGAAGCAGGCTCACCACCAAGCAGAGAGCCCGATGTGGGGCTCGATCCCAGGACCCTGGGATCATGACCTGAGCAGAAGGCAGAGGCTTTAACCCACTGAGCCACCCAGGCGCCCCTAAATTAATTGTTTTAAAAGTGATGTTAGCAGATGTATTTAAATAAAAACAATTTGCTTGGTTTGAGGTAAGCCTCAAGTAAATATTTTTTCTCTATCAGTGCATGATTTGTGTAATATATTATTTTCAAATACACAATTCTATTTGCAGATAATTATTTATGAATCCATTCAGTTTACTTAACACCAAGTATAGCAGAATCACAATCATGGATGCCTTCTCTTCATGCAAAGCCTGCCTCCCCCCTTTCCTTCCTTCCCACCTCCCTCCCTCCTTCCCTGAACCCTCTCTCCCTCTCTTCCTCCCTCTTCCTTCTTTCCTTCCTTCCCTCTATCCTGTCTTCCCTTACTTCCCAGGGCTTCCACCTGGGGATCTTCAGTTTATTTCTATACAAATCCCTCTTTAGACAATTAGTAACCATTACTTGTGTGACAAGTTATTTTCAATCTTAAGGCTTTTATTATTTTTCATATTATTTTGCATAGTCATTCCTCCTTATTTTGGAAAAAGAAGGGTGAAGACTAATGGGTATCCCTAATGTGGCATAAAAGTAGAAGATTAAATCATCTAAGCTTGGCATGATTACTGATTGAAACACTGTTTCAAGAGTATTGTGAGACTAAAGTTGTCTCAAAATCAAATGAAGCTGGCATGGAAAAAAGTTACTGCTATGATGCCATAAAATTACTTTTATGATGAAAAAAGTTACTGCATTCTTTTTTTTAATTTTTTTTTAAATTAAGCATTCTTAAGGATTTTTTTCAAATAGTAGTTACTGAAATTATTACACATAATTACTAATATTCCAATTGTAAGTTACATGACATAGAGATAAAAGTTTATCTAAAATTTTTTTTAAACATTTTATTTATTTATTTGACAGAGACACAGCAAGAGAGAGGAAACACAAGCAGTGGGGGTAGGAGAGGGAGAAACAGGCTCCCCACTGAGCAGGGGACCTGATGCACAGCTTGATCCCAGGACCCTGAAATCATGACCTGAGCTGAATGCAGAGGCTTAACCACCAGAGCCACCCAGGTGCCCCAGAGTTTGCCTTGCATAAAATTAACTTTATAAGCACATTGCTGGGTGGGATTTGAAACAATTGCATATAAAATAATGGTATGCTCCTAAATAGTATGGAATAAAGTCAATTTCCGATCTTTGATCCTTTTTGTCAATATAAGTCTAAGTTGCAGCTTTGTCTGGCTTTTAATCTACAAAGATATGCCTCTGGTTTTTTATTCATCAAAATTTATGGGGACAAGTATCTTCTAAGAGCCTTTACGCTGACATATCCATGATGCCTAGAACAATAAATAGTACCCACAAGAGTTCATATATATCAGTTAAGTAAATTAATTTTAATAATCAGAATATGTACGCTGAATCATGTATGATATATTCTCTGCTTGGAAAAAACTGCCTCAGTGTCCAATAAATTGTTTTTACGTGAGCACATTTCCTTTAAATATTTTCCCTCTTACTATTTTTTACATTTCCCAATGATAGCATAACATTATTGTAAAGATCTGTTTTTAACAATTCTAGATTTATGCTAGATCAAAATTGCCTTCAATAATATTTCTATAATTCTGACAATTTTCTCTAAACTATCCAGAGTAAGATAATACAATTAATACATTACCTTACCCTTAGCCTACCATTCTCCATCCTAGTCACATGAGAAAAGAAATATATTTATTTTTCTTTACATACATTAATTCAAACCTAATTCTATTTTTATACCATTTTTTTCCCTCCAAACTGGAAATGCAAGCACAGAGTTTCTCATGGAATGTAGGTCTTCATGAGCTGCTGAGTAAAGGTGACCTGGAACTGTTTTAAGTGGTGTCTTGTCAGAGCACAGACAAAAAATTGGCCTGGCTGGCTGGAAACAAGACTTTTCTACTTTGTTTCCATTCATTCATATACCTAATACTTTCTCCTAAGTCCAAGCACTGAGTTCAGCCCCTCCATGATTGATGAGGTATGCCTCACCATGGCCTGTTTCATATTCTAGGGCAGCAAAAAGTCAAGAACATGACTGATGATATAAACACAGCTTAAAAATGCCAAGGAGAAGTGTTGGATGTCCTAGGGAAGAGGCAGCTTAAGAAGACAAAGTGGGAGGCTTAGAGAGGGTTAGCAGATGTTGAAGAACCCACATGTAAAGACAAAGACGTATGAACAATTTAAAGGGCCACATTTTAGAGAACATGAACAGGTTTCCATGGCTGGAAAAAAAAGATACACAGTGAATGTGTTGTAATCCAGGCAAGAAGCCTGAATAAAAGCAGTGCTTGTTTTCTTACCAAGAGAAAAAAAAAAGTGGAGGACCCTCAGTAGCCAGGGCTCCAAATTATTTTGTCTCTAGGTATAAGTGCTCTAAGAATCTTGAATCCTTGCACACTGAGGAAATGGCTAGTTCTGATAATTTCACTTTTTAACTCATGATCCTTTCTTGGGGTTCTAGGCTCAGTTCTAATTAGCCTTCACACCAACAGGGATAACTGAAAACATTTTATTCTATTTTCCTGGTCATTATTAAAATTCTTTGGTCTCTTTTGCATGGGCCTGCTGCCATAGCCTTAATTACAATTCTTATTAACGCCTCTTTTCATTGGAGTAGAAACTGGTAACCATCAGGTTGAACCAGTGCATGACCTGAGCTTTGAGTGTTCCCATAGTGAGCCTCAAATGATGCTGCAGAATGGGCAGGATATCAGATGACAGGAAAATACACCAGGGAAGCTACTCTTGGAGACAGACCCACAAGGCTATAAATTGTGGCTCCTATGTTCTCCAATGGAACAGATAAGGGAGAATGTCTTCATCTCATTTTTGGCAATAGTAAAATTGGACTAATAATACTTCACAGGGTTGCATGAGAATTTGGTAAAACATTGTATGTTCAGAGAAAATTATGTTTAACAGCTTATTTCTCTGTGACCAAGACATTATATATTTTTAGTGATTCATTATTTCTCTCACCAACTTTCCCATAGGAAAATTAAACAGAAACAGAAAAGATAAACTTCAAAAGACTTTCTCTTCTGGCCTTTTGCAAATTCTGCTGCACTCACCACTTCTCTTCATCTAGTTAGCTGCTTCTTTCTTCTGGTCTCAGCTTACATGCTACTTCCTTCAAGAAATCTTTCCTATAAGCTGAATTCTCTTTCTGTGTTTCTGTGCTAGCCACTGTATTTCATTAAACTGCCTTTAATATAACTTGTATCTTTTTCAGAATTACACATTAGATTGTAAAACCTTTGAGGGCAGGAAATATCTCTGACATCACTGTTTTCTCAATGCCTAATAGTGATAGGTCCATGATAAATACCAAATTTGTTTACTAACCAATTGACTAATGAAACAAAATTGTTCTGCAAAGTAAAAATAATCCCATAATGTCATCACATATTGTAGACACACATCTATATTTCATAACTTTTATAATTACTCTTGATAGACTATGGTTCTAATACCAGTTACAATAGATGAAATATTTAGATGACTGTCAGGTACTTCTAATTTTATGATCTTGAGATATTACTTTGTGTTGGTACTTGATGCAATAAACCATACAGGTGTATTTCTAATAAACTAAGTTCTAATCGAAATTATAATGGGTTCCCAAGCAGATTACTAGAGAACTTTAAAAATATCAATGAGAGAACAAACAGATTGCCATTTGATTTTAACACTGGGCTCTTAGACACAGATTGAGTTGGTCCTCATTGCCTCTTTTGCCCTAATGTTATTAAGTACTACTAACCTCAGGTATTATTGCTCTCATATTTAATATTCAGCTTTAAATGTAAAATGCCATGCTTATTATTATTTTTTTATTTATACTAGAAATCCTTGCTCCGGATATGTACAAAATGGAGCTATATTTGTTCTTAAACAACTTTCTATAAGAATATTCCATTGTACTTTGCCATTATTTATCTCTGTCTCTCCTCCCTGGGTGCTTCTGTTAAAATTAATTTGCATTTAGACCTCAGGATTTTATATTGCCATTAGAATCATGAAATGTTTTTACTCAGCACAACTAAGAACTGATGTTTTACCTCCCACTAATGGACCTTTAATTAGGCACTGTAATGAACCATTCTGTCATTCCTTCATTTATGGAGAGAAGATTTTGTATATGCAAGATACAATTTTGACAGAACATCAGGTCCACTGAACCTTGCCGACTCACATATAATAGATCCTAAATTTATTATGCTTTTGTCAGTTGTTGGATTTATCATTTTAATGACACTGTCCACAGACTTATTTTGCTGCCAAAGAACAGCATCACCATACTGCAGGAATGTTTGTTGACATCTTGATCAACAACTCCTGGGGTCCCATTCTGACTGTAATATTACTACTTCAGAACCTTGAGCAAGTTATTTAACCTCTGTCTAAGGATTAATTGGTTAATTTTAATAAGTGCTTTGCAGTAAAAGGTGGGAAGTGCTATGACTGCTAATAGTGATAATAAAATGATAATGCAGCCTTTTATAATGAATCAGGCTACCTCAGACTGTGATTCTATTAAGTTGCCAATTAAAATATATGCTAACTCAATTTATTATTTTTCAGAAACCAAATCGCTATCATGATGGTCACATAATATTTTTTTAACTTAGATCAAAAAGAAAAAAAAATGGCCATGCTTGAGCTTGAAAACATTTTTTTTTCAAGTTAAAAAAAAAAGATCAACATTCTATGATGATGGACCAATTGGGAACAGAGATAAGCTGCACAGAAAAATACCAGATGGTTGTAGCCTGATTAAATGTAGCTCTTGTACATTAAGTTGATTGTTCTTTTATTAACTTGTCTCCAAACTGTTTTCATTTATTTTCTATGATTATTTATTTATTTGACAAATGCCTTTGTTGGGTATAATCTCAAAGAGGACGTCCCAGACAAATAGGAAGGAAACACACAATTAGCAATAATACCAGATTAAAGTGAGTAGAAACAGACAGAGGTAAAGAAGTAGTGACTTGAAAATTCAAAAGAAAAAGCCATGCATTCTCTTGGGCAGATGTGAAGACCTTGACAAAGGAAATGGCCTTAAAACTGGACAGGGGCAGATAGATAGGATTTGGCATGGAGAGACGAAGGTGAGGAAAAATCCAAAGAAAGTGCATTCCAGAGGAAGAGAACAATGGGAGAAAGTTGCAATGCCAAGGAAACTGACGTGTGGAGAAGCAGGAGAAGCAGGGTAAGTGTGGTTTTACTAGAATAAGACAGAGGCTGCAAAAGTAGTCTGGATAGTAATGAGGGTCTGCGTTATGCAGGGGAGTAGTTGGTGCTGTCCCTGATTTGCTTGGAAATCTTTCAGGGTTGTGAGAATATTGGGAAAAAACCCATGAGTTGGTAGGTGGGAGTTGTACTGGAATATTCTGCTTTGTTGAGAAGAGGGAAGAGGAAGGGAGAACCATGAGGACGTAAGCAAGGTGTGTAAACAAGGTGTGATACCAGCATATGACATGATTGTTTTTTGCTAGATAAACTCTGCGGGCCTATGACACATACCATTTAAGAAATAACTCCTCAGTAGCCTCCTCTGCAAAATGAGAATAAAACTGGGTACCCCATCCCCTCACTCCCTTCTCCTCTGAAACCCTCTATTTCTAGGAGTCCAGAGTCTCTCATGAGTTGTTTCCCTCACTGATTTCTTCCCATTCAGTTTTCCTCCCTTCCCCTATGGTCCTCCAAGCTATTCCTTATGTTCCACATATGAATGAAACCATATGATAATTGTCTCTCTCTGCCTGACTTATTTCACTTAGTAAAATCCCCTCAGACAATCATATTTCTCAGTGTTGAATCATCATATACCACCACTGCTAAAGCACGAGCTCACCTGGTTCATTAGTGAGATTAAACAGATTAGTAGAATTAATGGAAAAAAAGAATGAAACACAAGAGTGCCTGGATATAGAAAGATCTCAGTAAATGTGATTGAGACAGAAAACCATTCTTCTTATTATGGATACAACATACAGCTGTGGCTATTCTTTTGAGAATAGGTACAGAGGGTGCAGAGAGAAAGCATGGAGATCAGTTAGTAAAAATGCAGGTAAGAAATGCTGGAAACTTCAATGAAGATAGTGGGGATGAAGCTGGTGAGAAGTGTTCAGGTCCTGGGTATATTTTAAAGGAACAAGTGAGAAAGAAGTTGGGGTGTAAAAGAAAGAAAACAGTCAAGAATGAATTCAAAATAGATAAATGGGGATTAAGGAGTACACTTGTAGTGATGAGCATTCAGATTGTTGGGATTGTTGAATCGCTGGATTATGTACCCAAAACTAATATAACATTGTTTGTAACTATCCTGGAATTAAAACAAAAAAATAGATAGGAAAATCTTTAAAAAAAATAATAAAGTGGGTTAGATTAAAAAAAAAAGGATGAATCCAAGATACTTGGACTCAAGTGATGAGTGTTTTCTTTTATAGACACAAGGTAAACTGTAGTAGAAGCAATTTGGGGTGAGAAAATCAGGTAAATTTAGAGCCAACTCAAACTGTCAAATAGATACTTAGGTATAAAAATCTGGAATTCAGGAGGGAGGTTCAGCTAGAGATATACATTCAGAATTGTTTGTATTTGGATGATACTAAAAGTCACACAATTAGTTGAAATCATCTAAGCAAGTAGGTCTCAATCGCAGTCACACATATGAAACCTGTGGAAACTTTACATAGTATTGAAGCCTAACAGAATCAAAATCTTTGGGGGTTATGTTTGGGAAACTGTATCTTACAAAACTGTATGTAAAAATGTTTAACCTAATGTTCTGATTCGTACGGAAATCACAGGCTCATGGAGTGAGTTTTTGAGAAAAAAGAGATGAGAGACAGTCATGAGCCACTCCAATGTTTAAAGGTCAGGGAGATGAGGTGGAACCAGCAGAAGACAGTGAAAAGAAATACCCAGTAAAATGGGAATGAAAAGAAGAGAGTGGTAAAGACAAATGAAAGTGTTTTAAAGGGGGAGTGATTAACTGCGGATTGTAGGATAAAATAAGAATTGATAATTGGCCATTGAATATGAGAACATGGACAACAATAACATAAATTAACTTGACCTGATGAACGATATTTCAGCAAAATAGTGAAGATAAAAACCTGCCAGAGGTGAGGTCAAAAGAAAAATGAGAGGAATGTATCATGTAACAACTCCTTAGAATAAAGCTATGGGTAAAAACAAACAAACAAACAAACAAACCAGGAAAATAAAGGTGTGGGTAGAAAGATATGGGCACAAGTCAAAGTTGTTCAAGAAACAACTAGGGGGAGAGGAAAATACTGATAAAGGAGAAAGGTGGGGACAGTTGTAAGAGATATATCCATGAGTAGCTAAGAGGAATGGAATGTATGAGTGGACAGTAGAACATTGGAGGTAGCACGGGGTTCCTGCTCCTAAGAAGATAGTCTATGGATCTAAAAGATAAAGTGGTTCAAGAGATGATGGTGATGGTGGGAGCTTGTGGCAGTTCTCTTTAGAAAGCTTCTATTTAATCAATGAAACAGAAAGCAAGTTCTTGAGCTCAGGATGAATTTGGGGAGCAGGTATTAGAGGTTTGAGGAGAAAGGAGATGATCTGACTGAAACATCTAGGAGAGTCAGTAGATTAGCAAAATACAGTTGAAGCTATAGTAAGTGCCCACTTGAAATTAGTGGTAAAAACTCAAGTGATCCCAGTCTGTATGATTATGTGCTTTTCTTCAGTTGCATCCAGCAGTGGGATACCAGTTCAGAGAAGATGGAGAATTGGATTTAACCATGGTCAGAGTTTTCAAGAAAAGTGTAATAGAAGGGAAGAGAGAGCAAGGGAACTGAGGGTCTATATGAGGGGGTGATTACAATGATGGATTATAGAATCTCAGCTGAGAAAGGAAGAAACATAGAATCTTTAAAATGAGAAGAATGAGGAACAATGTAAAAAATCGTTGGAGCTGGGGTGATGGAGGGAGCGACCCTGAAAAATAAGGGGTTGCTGAAAATGAGATAATGGAAGGAACATCGAGATAAGAAAATTACTTAGTGTAAACATCAAAGTACGCTGTCAGACCGTCTTATGGGACTTGCTTTCACTTACAGTACTGACATCTGTCTCCAGTGTGTTCGGGCTGGCAGTGGCAGTAGGGCTGGTTCCCAGCAGTCACACTGCAGGTCCCTCCATTTTGACAAAAGTCCTCACAGACAGTCTTACCACAGTTTGGTCCCGTGAACCCCAGTGCACAGCTGCAGGTTGGTCTCCCTAGTGCAAAAGAAAAAGTAACAAAAAAGAAATCATTTGACTGGAATGGTTTATTTTCATGGAATCCTCACTAGATAAGAAACAGGAAGCCAAGATTCTGGTCAATGTTTTTCCACTAGTTAACCTGTGGTTTTAGGCAGTAACTTGACCTCTGTGTGTCTTAGTTTTCCCATGTCCTAGTGAAGCCTAGATTAGAAGATAACTCAGGTTCACATCAGGTAAAATAACTGGAGCTCATTTTATGCATAATTACATATTTGATGGGTGTGTTATGCTCTGAAGTGTTTGTGTTATTTTTTGTACTTCTCTGTTCATGTCCATTTTGCTTTCTCAATTATTTTTGTTCCATTCATATAGTAATGCAGATTGTTTTAGCCATTAGAATATAAAATAGAGACAATCATATATCTTTTGTTCTTTTTTTTTTTTTTTTTTTTTTTTTTTTTTAGTGTTCAGTGATTCATTAGTTGCATGTAACACCCATGTGCCCTCCTTAATACCCATCACCCGGGTACCCCATCCCCTCACTCCCTTCTCCTCTGAAACCCTCTATTTCTAGGAGTCCAGAGTCTCTCATGAGTTGTTTCCCTCACTGATTTCTTCCCATTCAGTTTTCCTCCCTTCCCCTATGGTCCTCCAAGCTATTCCTTATGTTCCACATATGAATGAAACCATATGATAATTGTCTCTCTGTGCCTGACTTATTTCACTTAGTATAATCCCCTCAGACAATATTTCTCAGTGTTAAATCATCATGTACCACCACTGCTAAAGCATGAGCTCAGACTTACAAATAAATATTTTAATAAGTTCAAAGTGGGCATGCCACCTATATTTATGTAATTAGTTATTTTAGTTGATTTAAATATACATACTGCATTTAGTATATAAGCACTTAGTAAGTCCTACTTTATTTCATTTTGAGATTTTTATTTATGCATGGGAAAGGACTGTCATTTTAGTAAGATGATTTAAAGTCTAATATTAACAGCACACTAGAGCAAATCTAAGGGATCATCTATGGATATTTTTCTTTATTTGCTCAATAACACCACAAGTAAAGGTGAAAAATCCTTTAAGGTGTTTGGAACATAACACAGTTAACTGTTATATCAAGAATGACTCTTTCTAACTGCCTAAGATGTCAAGGACTGGATGAAAAATGGAGTACAGAGCTAGCTCTTGTAAAAGAGATTAAGGAAAACAAAATGAAATAATGGCCACCATTTGTAATAGGGAAAAGTGAAGTTTAGAGGTTGTGAAACTGTAAAGAAATAACATGAAAGAGAATAAAAAAATAAATTTAGCTATAGATCTGAATTAACTAGGACTTGGAAATGTTACTCAGTTGACTAGCATCAGAGAATATCCAGCCATCTCCTCTCTCAACTTTGTAGACATGAAGCGTAATTAGAATGGTCATAAAAATGTATGAGTATAAGGCTTAGACTTGAAGTGTGAAAATGATATGTTTTCTCTACTGCCATAGACTCTACATTCTACATTTTTTGAAAAGCACTCATAAGTGAATAAAATGCCTCCAAATAAAATCCACATGTATTTCCAAGAGAATAAATAAGTTGAGGTTCCACAACCTATTTACTTATTTTGCTTTGAAAGCTCTCCACATACTTAAGCACACTTGAAGCTATTGCTTCTTAATGAACAAAGTTACATACATTTTTTATGGTGAGTAGCACTGCTTTATAGCTTATGTATAAAACTTACTAGTTTGGTGGCAGACAAATGCTTATTAATAGATTGAGAAGCAAGGTAAATTTTACGTACATTAAAAGCTGAGACATATCATGTTTTACATTCCCAGAAAATGGCTTTAAAACTTTTAGCTAATTACTTTTCTTATAACGGTAGTGAATTTTCTAGTTGTTGTTTACATATAGACAAAATATCTTCATGGGAACGATAGTGGTTGAAAAACAAAGACACAAACAAGAGAATGAATAGTGGTAGAAGATGAAGAGGATAGAGAATTGTTAGAACACAAGTACTAAGGAAAATGAAAGCCCTGAACAAAAGAAGTCATTCCTCTTCGTCAACAAGAACCAGTGAATGCCTTACCGAGAAATAAAACATATAAACAGGAACACAAATCAACATGAGCTAAATGTGAAAAAAAATAGACCAGAAAGTACAGGAGAAATCAAAAGTAATTAGAATAATCTCAAAAAGTGCCATATGGTGGTAGGACTTAAGCACCATAGATTTATGGGTTTTTTCCCCCATTATTTTCCATGTTTTTTAAAATTAGGTGTGAAAAACATTAAAGTGATAGAAGTTTGAAAGAAACACATGCAACCCACTAAGGCACTTGAAAACTGCTCTATCCCAGTCACTGAGAGAATGACACCATGCTTTTATCTCATCTACAGCTGTTTTGAAACTAGGGCAGAGTGACCAGTTTTTCCCCAGCCTCCACCCCCAGCATATGCCTCACATCATTTAGATTCTGGCTGAATTATTTTCAAAAGGCTTCTTTCTCTTCCTTTAAAGAGAAGATTTCTTTTTGACAAGAAGGAATCTTCATATTCAGGGGAACATTACCAACTTGAAGCTGTGTGTTGATACAGCAGATCTTTTATTTGCTGATGGGAAATGAACCATCTGTCACAGAATTTTATAATGGGCTCCATCTAATATTTTCAGGAATCTCTCTGGGTGTACCCTAACAAGTTGCATTGGATTTATTTACAAAGATTTTTTAGGTAGCTCAATTTGACTTTGGCATTTGAAAAGGCAACAATACTGTTACAATGACTAAGGTATAGATTTATAGCAGTGAAGCGTCCAGGGAGCTTGGGAGTTGACAGCCTACAAGGGTAGTATAATCAGGAAGAGCATCAATTAGCTGGAGGAAGGAGGAGGAGGATCAGTTTGTTGCTTCTAATCAGTCTGCTTTCTGTAGCATTTAGACCCTTAAAGTGTGGGTTGTCAGGCCGCCTGGACATATGCTATCTGTGCCAAATACCAGTGGTGGAACCATGAGCATCACTTCTCTGTTTCTTTCCCCCTATGCAAAAAAAAAAAAAAAAAGGGGGGGGGATAATAATATGGGGTTGTTCTGTAGAATCAAGTAAATGAGATTATACATGCAAAGCATTTCTAAAGGTACTAGACACACAGAAAGCACTCAGTGACACTTTAGCTCTGTTTATTATTATTACTGTTGTTATTTCTACTGAGATTCACCATTCTTCATTTTGTGACTGTGTCCTAAAGAGACACTGTAACATTCTAAGAAAATCTTTTGGAAAACTGTCTTAAATTATGCATTTTATCTCCATTATTTATTTAAGATAAAACAAACTGAGGGTTCCTGGAGGGAAGTGGGGTACGAGAGATGGGGTGTCTGGAGGATGGACATTGGGGAGGGTATGTGCTATGGTGAGTGCTGTGAATTGTGTAAGATTGATGAATCACAGACCTGTACCCTGAAACAAATAATACATTATGTGTTAATAAAAAAATTAAATTTGTATGGCAGTGATGGGATAAAGCAGAAAAACTCCATCAAGTCTCAGACTTCAACATCTTTAACTTTGGAAGATGGGTCTTTTTCCTCTCTTTACTTTCTCAACATGCTTAATTCTACACTTTAATAAGAAAGAACACACACATACAAACCCCACGAAACAAACACAAACACAAAAAATCACACCTAGTATTTTTATCAAGTCCATTTACTTGTATAACTTCAAATTTTGATATATACTTGAGCTTTTTAAGAGACTACACTCACAGCTTCCAGTTCTATCAAATGCATGAAAAAATCTTTGATCATAAAGTCACATTCCAATCCTTCAGTGGATTTACAGTTTTTATTTTTTTCAGTATACAAAAAGATGTGTCTTAACCTTTTACTTCTCTTTGCTATTTCAGAAAAGAGGACAGATCCCTCAATATGTATGTGTTGTTCACATAAATCAATTCTGATTCCCTAGTGATAAAAAAGGTTGAGGGATGGAGAAGTTAATGGGTATTTATATACTTTTGCAAAGCTTATCTCTGATCTTTTAATCCCTAAATCCGCTGATTTCTTTTCAATCATCCTCCTCCTTAAATACCTGCATAATTTACACATTTTATTTTTGAAATTTATTTTTTGTTTTTTATTACACATTTTATTACACATCTACTCTTAAAAAATTCTTGGTTTCTAAGACACTACCATTGTTGATTTCCCTTTTTCCCTTTTCAGTTGCCTTTATGTTTTCTCTTTCTGTCTCTTAAAATATATTATTCCAGACTTCTTTTTGGTGATACACTTTCATGGCTACAATAATTGTCTCTCTATTCAAATACTTTAGCATCAGTTTCCCGACTCTGGGCTCATTCACTTTCCTAAATGACAGGCCTTCAGTCTCAGTCTTTGTTGTATGTCTCGGTATATGTGTCTCTGGCTGCTCAGTAGGTTCAACTCTCCCATGACCCACAGAGAGAAAATTCTTCTCATAAACATTGTCCTGGTAGCTTACACAATTTCTGCAGACTAGGTTCTCCTAGTACTAGGTCTGCTCCATATTCAAGTTCGACACTGTATGTTAGCAAAGTGCCTTACTAGCTGTGTACGACAAGTGAAGCTTAGTTTATTTGCTCCATTAATTCATTATTAATTTATCTGCTTCTGTTCATAGTCAAATGGAAACTGGTTGCATATATCTTCAAAAATGTGCCAGCAAAAAAAAAAAAATGTGCCAGCAAATTTTTATGCATCAAGTTAAATAATAAATAAACTGTTTAGATTTAACTGGATAACCAAATATGTCAAATATGGCAAAAATATAACTAAAGGGTTAATCATCTATAATCAGTAATATACATTAAGGAATATTCATTGATACAACTAAAGATTGTATTGCTCATAAGAAGAAAGGAAATGTCTTGGATTCTCACAGAGTTCTTGAAATTTTGCTGATCTTACATGGCCCTTACATACCAAAACTAGTCTCAGTAAAAATGGTTAATTCTGAAATAGTTCATAAGAATATTTAACAAGAACTAAATTAGTTTAATAAATTTGGTAAATAATAATAAATTATTTGTTTGTTTTTTGGTATTAGACAGACCTGGGGATCAAATCTTATTAGATATTTATTAATTGTGTGGCTTTGCAAAACTTACCTTAACTCATTAGACATAAAAAGGTGCTAGTAAATTCCTATTATATGCTGGTAAAACATGCAGCATGATATCTGCCACATAGCAAGTACTTATTGGTAGTGTTATTATTAGTAGTTGTATTGGTATTATTATCACTATTAGTATTTTTATTAAACAAATTATCAACTGAGGTTATTATTTAAACTTAACTAAGTACATGTGCCTTTATTAAGAAACTACATATGGAATCCCAATACACATTTTTCCATATGTATTCTTTTGAAAATAACATAAGTATATATCCATATATATCAACTCAAAATAATGTTTTAAAATGTATAATAAAGATGGAATCTTTTCTATTATATAGATAGGTAACTACCTGGATATTATAATGATTTACCATTAGTCCTTAATCCTTGTTAAATGGAACATTAAATTTTTATGATTTGGTTATAGTTTACCTCTAGGGACATGGTCCTATATGACTATATTTTATTTTTGTTATGCAGTTATAACCAGTTATTTCTCTGATGTGGGTAGATAATATTACTGATTTTTGTGATAACAGACAATATCTTGGACCATTAACTTTGGAATAATCTAGATTTTTGGATTCTAGTTATCTTACTTAACCATTCTAGCTCATGTCTGAAAATTACCACAATGTAGACATCATGGAGTGATAAGGATTAAATAAGGCCTTATGTTTAAGGAATTTGCCAGAGTTCTTGGTACTTATTAAGCATTCAAAATGTAGCAGGCACTATAATAAAGTAAGGCTTGCAAAATGTCCAAAGTATTATAATCACTGA
The DNA here is from genome assembly GCF_002288905.1 of Enhydra lutris kenyoni. Classification (NCBI taxonomy): domain Eukaryota; kingdom Metazoa; phylum Chordata; class Mammalia; order Carnivora; family Mustelidae; genus Enhydra; species Enhydra lutris. The sequence continues at coordinate 90,934,375 of NW_019154085.1, read as the reverse complement.
ATATATATTCCATATAGTAATGACTATTTACTTGCTAATGGTTTTAGAGTAAAATCTGCAGTATAGCTTTTGGTCAATTAATATATGAATAAGTATCAATCAATCAACATGCTCAAAAGCATACATTCTTATTTGAATATTATAAAAGTGTGTCTGTTGGCATTTTTCAGTAATTTGATGTAATACCGGTGTCTGTTTTTAAAAGCTAGATTTATTTAATAAACAGTTTTTAAGCTGATTATAAAGATGCTACTCATCAGTGTGATTTAATCAATACTGTATGACTTTAAGTAGGTAAAATTACATCTCTGCTCAATATTGGACAAATAAATCATTACTCCTTTTTCTATATAAACATAATGCTAGAAAAATGTGTGGTTGATTGCCATGAAGGAATGCTCTAGCTCAAGTAATTACTCATGAACATCCTATGAGACAGTGACAGTGTTTATTATTTCTGAGGGGAAGATACCTGCTAGTGAGCATCATTAGTCAGTTCTCTTTTCAAGCAATTTATTTGGAATTCATACTGTTTATCAATGTGAACCATGCATCTTACCCTGTTTAATTTGGTACTCATTGAGTGAGTCTATTCCTTGTAAAGTTTTATCCCTGGTTGTAATATTTTCTACCTAACTAGTTTTCTATAGTCATTGTTTAGTTCAAACAGTCTGATAAATGCATTGAGACTAAGTAATAGAATTTAATTGACATTTAAACTGCAGAGCATATTTTCAAATGCTCACACTTAATGTTCTATGAAAATAGTGTCTAAAAGTTACATACTCTTTACTCACAACATCTTTACTATTTGAACAAAAACCACATTCTTGTTCTTTTATATAGGATAAAAATAAACTGAGAGACAAGTCGCCATAGCCTCATTCTGTTCGATACTAGATGGCAATCAGAAAGCCCACTGCCTGACCCCTTACCCCCAAGACCACTCTGCTTTGTGAAATCTGTCTTCACTTCTGATTTAGACTCAAGTAATCAAAGTTGTGAATGCTTAAAAAAATTGCTAGTCTTTTTGATGAAGAGATTTGACATTCCACTTTTCCACTTTATATAATGTCTTCCTGGACAGAAAGTGAGTGCCCATTTACACATAATTTTAGTAAGTTGACTATAGCTGTTGAGTTGTCTTAAGTATCATAAAGATTACAGAGAACTATTCAGTAAAGCCTGAAAAAGAAAACGAGGAACTGTGGACCTTACCTAGCTCCCTCCCAGGTGCTACTTAATATATTCTGACATGTTTCAAATTATAGGTCACAATCTATTTATACTTCTGAAAAGTTCGTTTTCAGTCAGCTTTGTGAAAATGAGACTGAAATATTTTTGTCCTTTCTGTGAATACAAGGAAGCCACCTCAAACCTGAGATTAGCTTAGAAAGCCCTAAGACTTAAGTTCAGTGCTGCCTTCACGATGTGGTCCAAATGAACAAGTAACTGATAAAAAAAGTCCACAGCAGAATTAGAATCTTACTTTCAATCTCTCAAAGGTTTTTTGTGAAGGTGCAAGGACTGAGAACATCACCTGGCACTCACAAAGCAGTCAAATATAGACTAATTACCATGATATTGGCAATAATAATAATTATTATTTTAAATTCTAATAATTATTATCATTACTTAATTTTTAATTCTTACAGCAATGCATGTTAATTGTGGAACTTGGAAAATACAGACGTGCAAAGAAAGATCTATTTCCTCACACAGACACTTTATGTATGCATTTTTTCCCATATTGGGCTCATACTGTATAAACAGTTTTATTTCTTGTCCTTTAAAACTTTAAATGTACAATGTGAATTACTTGGATCTTGTGATGTTTCTATTTTTAATATTTAAGGAGCCTCAAAATTCCATTTTCCACAGTGATTGTACCGATTTGCCTTCCCACCAACAGTGCATGAAGGTTCCCTTTCCTCCACAACCTTGTTAACATTTGTTATTTCTTGTCTTTTTGATACTAACCATTCTGACTGGTGGAAGGTGGTATCTCATGGTGGTTTTGATTTGCACTTCCCTGATGATTAGTGATGCAGCATTATTTACAACAGCCAAGATATGGAAGCAATCTAAGTGTCCATTGATAGATAAATGAATAAAGAAGGTGTGATATATATGTGCAATGGAATATTAGTCATAAGAAAGAAGGAGATTTTGTGATTTTGATGATACAGATGGACCTAGACTATAGATGGACTTAGAGGGTTATTATGCTAAGTGAAATAAATCAGGCCACTTTATTTTGCCAGGGTGGCTCAGTCATTTAAGCATTTGCCTTCAGCTCAGGTCATGATCCCAGAATCCTGGGATGGAGCCCTATGTCAGCCTCCCTGCTCGGTGGGGAGCTGCTTCTCCCTCTGCTTGCCCCTCCCCCTGGCTCGTGCCTCTCTCTCTATCAAGTAAATAAAATAAAATCTCTTACAAAAAAAACAAAAAACAAAAAACAAAAACAAAAACAAAAACAAATTCCATATGCCTCTGTTTATATATGGAATTTGAAAAAACAAACACACAGTAAAGAATGGACCCACAAATACACAGAGCAAACTGGTGGCTGCCACAGGAGAGGCAGTGGGGATGGACAAAATAGATAAAGGGAAGTGGGAGATACAGGTTACCAGTTGTGGAAGGAATAAACCATGGGGTGAAAGGTACCAGCGTAAGAAATATCGTCAATGATACTGGACTAGCATTGCATGGTGACAGATGGTAGCTACACTTGTGATGAGCATAGAATAAATTAAAGAGTTGTCAATTCACTTAATTGTACACCTGACCTAATGCAAAATTGTGTATCAACTATACTTCAATAAAAATAAGATAGATACAATGTGAATATTTTACTATATCATCATATATTCAACAAATCTGGCTTTATTTGTCATATAACATTGATCTTTTAGATTTGCTTTATCCTACATATTAACTATTTCGATTCGGGTTTCTATCTCCAATTTTATATTCTAAATAACACTATGTTGAACATCTTTACTTCTAAATATTTTGGCTTTTATCATTATGTAATCCTTAGAATATGTTTCTAAAAATTTCATTATTTTAAGGACACAAAACCTTTTAAACTCTTGGTGAGTATTTCAAAATTGCTTCAAGATTTGCACGTGAAGATTTTCTTCTGATAGTGATTTAAGGATGCTGGTTTCATCTGTGTGTGACTCGACTTCTCCTGTACTTCTTCCTCTCCAAACTTCTCCTTCCTCTTTTTCCTCTTTTCTCCTCTTTTTGTATGTTTGTATGCATGTGTGTGTGTGAGATTCATCTTTTGCCATTTGCTCATTTTGCTGTTTTTTCCCCCTACTTGATTTGTGATGGCTATGTATTTCTATGTCACTTATTTGTTAAAATTATGTACCCTATTTTATGTTTTCAATTTTATATTTTCAATATAATATTCTCTTAGATCCTTAAAAAGCAAGTAGGACCAAATACCCAAGTCTTAGCACTCCCTAAATATAAATAATATTTATGTTAAGGAAGCTAGGACATCAAGATTAACTTCAATTTAAAAAGTTCTAATTTAAACAAAAAGTGAAAGAAAAACAAAGATGGGCAGTTTAAATGCATGTTCACCCTTTATCAAGCTGTTAATTAGGTGATTGTGTACTTCATGTCCTAGGTACAGATGTGACTTGAGGGACATTAGTATTTACATTTTGTCATTAGTCCCATGATGTTTTGAGGGTATCCAAAAGTTCCCAGCTTAACTTGTCTTTGAGCAAACATTTTTAGGGCAGCTATATTTGATCTTATTTAAAGGCAGCCATATATGTCACCTTCATATTTGGGACAGTGTCCTGGGCAGAAAGAGCCTGAATTAATAAGAAAGAAAACACTCACTCACCGTCTACTTATTATTTTAAGGCCCTTCCTAGGGTGCCTGAGTGGCTGAGTCTTTAAGCTTCTACCTTTGGCTCAGATCATGATGCCAGGGTCCTGGGATCCGGTCCCTCGTAGGGCTCAATGCTCAGCAAGAAGCCTGCTTCTCCCTCTCCTTGCTGCACCCCGAACCGCCTCTTATGTTCTCACTCTCTCTCAAATAAATAAATTAATTAAATATTTAGAAAAAATAAAAATAAAGGCCCTTTCTGTTGCAGTGAGAAGTAGTGAGAAGAATCCCCCCCTCACTCCCGCCGCCCCCAATGGGGGGCCACTTTTCTCTTATTTTAGTTCTGGGACAAAACCTTTCACTGTCAAAGTCCATAGATATGGTAACAGAGAGGGTTACAGTGAGAGCTTCTGTGCTTTACTTTCTATATTCATTTAAGACATCCAATATAAATGTATTATCTACTATAAAAAATTGCACCATCACTCCTTTTCCTAGGCAGTCCTCCTTTTGTGCACTTTCAAACTCCTTAAATTCAGAGTGGCCTTCCCTTCTGCATAACTCCAAACTTTATGCGTGAGAGTATTTGGGTATATTGTCCCAAATTTATAAACTCTCTCGCTCTATTACTCTAAATCAGCTGTGTAGAAAACCTTATTTTGGGGCACCTGGGTAGCTCGTGGCTCAGTCATTAAGCACCTGCCTTTGGCTCAGGTCATGATTCCAGGGTCCTGGGATAGAACCCACATCATGTTCTCTGCTCTACGGGAAGCCTGCTTCTCCCTCTCCCACTCCCCATGCTTGTGTTCCCTCTCTTGTTGTGTCTCTCTCTGTCAAATAAATAAATAAAATCTTAAAAAAAAAAAAAAAGAAAACCTTGTTTCATTTTGATATGAACATTAAAAGTCTAAATAACAGAACTCTAAGTGTAAGGAAAAGACCAAACAGTATCAACGTACTTTGGAGAATAAATATTTATAAAAGTTAAGATTAATTGTAAATATATATAGTTAATCACATAAATATCCTCATTATAATCATGATGAGAAAAAACTCAATTATTCTCTATTTTCTATAATAGAATGATAGAGTAATTCAGTGCTTTACTCTCATTTCCATTATTTTGCCCAAGCAAACTTTATCTTAATATCCTCCTATGAGCAGGTCATAGAAATGAAGTACATGTACACTTGTCGATATAATCAATGTCAAACTTTCATTTTGCAGTAGTTTCCTATATGAATATAGTTCATATATTTTATTTTTAGCTTTCTCTATTATAAAAAAAAAAAACTTAAGGAATGAAGAAACACTCAATTTTTTAATTATGCCTCTCAGATGTGTGCTTTTAATTAACTGGTGACATTTCCTTTGTTCAGTTATTACAGTTCTATACAACTGTCATAAACTTATAAATTTTAATTAAGGCTGCCCCAAACCCTAGTCCTATAGTGTCCACATAGGAATTTGCCAAAAGGCTTACCCATAAGTAAACCAAAAATGAATAAATCCATGAATTGCCCATGGGGATTTGTTTAACAAATTAACATTTGTGTGGAGATAATGAGGTTTTACAGTCTATAATACCAAACAATATTTTTATAAAACCATATTTTTAAAAGTAAAAAATGCTTTGTATATGATTTAATTGGATAGGGTATTATTATTAATAATTAGATGCTCTACGACAATAAACTACATGGCCACATAGCAAGTTAGATTCATATAAGGACTCATTTCTATTACTGATTTGAAATATATATATATCTTTTCTGAACATGTTATCTATGTAAATCAAGATCTAATTATCTGGGTGCAAAGATAAAATTGATATATTATAGATTTTAAGGATACAGCAAGATCTGGACAAATGATTTGAACAAAACATTAGAAGTTGTGCTGTATCCACATATAGTTCAGGATCCATTAACAGGACAGCAAATTCAATGTTTCATAGAGATTTGTCCTTGTGGATCCATTGCAGGTTGAATAGATATTCATGGTTTGGAGTACCAAACTTTTTCCATTTAAATATTTCTGAAGGCAAATAAAAGAAAATTACCTGGTTGTAATCCCCAAAATTTTATTATTTTAATGAGAAAATCAACAATCAAATAATAAAATCTTTAAACAACTCATTTGTGCAAGGAAAACTTCTCTCCTAAAGGAAATGGTATCTGTGTTGCTAAAATACAATTACAGGTTGTATCCTTTTACCACACATCCATTCAGTTTTCACTTGCATGGTCCCAGTACTGCAATTTCTCTCACAGCAATAGAATATACTCTACTGTAAGGAGTAGCTTCTCTTAGAATGAAAATATGTAGTAAGACCTAATGCCTTTTTATTTCAGTCAAGTTGCTGCATATGTTTTCAGAATTATATTAAGTATCTAGAACACCTTAATTATCAATTAATCATAAGTCAAAAATATCTATAGACATAAAATTATCAAATTTAAAGAAAGAGTAATGCTTTTACTATTAGAATGCAAATCAGAAACAGTTTGGTTCCTCTAAACTCCATTGAAAATACTTCCTCATGTGGTTCTTTCAGTTAGCATTATGCTAAACACTTCAAAGAATAGCATAAGCAATAGAAGCAGTGAAAACTCCCAGTAAGACAGAAATTAACAGTGTAGGGGATGTGAAGATCATATGTATTAATTTTCCATTTGACTAAATTTGCATTTATTGTAGTAGAATTAAATCTGCATAAATTTCATTTTAATAGTTGCTCAGTGTCCTTTGCACTGAGTTTTGGAATTTACAAATTATATTTTTATTATGCACTGGGGTTAATTTTTCCCGTGGGAACACATTTTAAATATAATAGCACTAAGTAGAAAAATATATTTTAATGTTCACTTATGTACTGTTTGCAAAAAAACACTTTTTGCAAACAGAGCTATTGCATAAATTAATAAGAATTTCAAGTATACCTTAACATGTACTAACCTGATATTTTCAAAGCATATTATACACTAGATTACAATGCCAATAAAGTAGTTATGATTTTAGATATGAATTATGATGCTATCAGACGTACTGATAGAGTGTATTTATATTTAACTTAAATTTTAAATTTAACCTAATTTAATTTAATTTTCAATAGAAAATGAGGTTTAGCATTAGGCTAACTGTTCAGTTAAAAAGGAACATACAAAGGAATGAAACTGGACCACTTTCTTATACCATACACAAAAATAAATTCAAAATGGATTAAAGACCTAAATGTGAGACAGGAATCCATAAAAATCCTAGAGGGGAACATACACAATAACCTATTTGACACTGACCAAAGCAACTTCTTTCTAGATATGTCTCCTGAGACAGGGGAAACAAAGGCAAAAATAAACTGTTGGGAGTTTATCAAAATTAAAAGCTTCTGCACAGTGAAGGAAACAATCAACAAAACTAAAAGTAAACCTACGGAATGGGAGAAGATATTTGCAAATGACATATCTGAGAAAGAGTTAGTATCCAAACTATATAAAGAACTTATAAAACTCAACATCCAAAAAATAATAATTCAAATAATTTAAAAATGTGAAGACGTGGATAGACGTTTCCAAAGAAGATATACAGATGGCCAACAGACACATAAGAATATGCTCAACATCACTGATCATCAGAAAAATGCAAATCAAAACTACAATATCACCTCACACCTGTCAGAATGGCTAAAATCAACCACATAAGAAACAGCAGGTGTTGTTGAGGATGTGGAGAAAAGGGAACCCTCCTGCACTGTCGGGAGTGCAAACTGGTGCAGCCACTCTAGAAAACGGTATGGAGATTCCTCAGAAAGTTAAAAATAGAACTACCCTATGATCCAGCAGTTGGACTATGAGGTATTTACCCGAAGAATACAAAATACTAATTTAAAGGGACAGATGCACCCCAATGTTATAGCAGCATTATCTATTAAGAACCAAATTACAGGGGCGCCTGGGGGGCTCAATGGGTTAAGCCTCTGCCTTCGGATCAGGTCATGGTCTCAGGGGCCTGGGATAGAGGCCCATGTTGGGCTCACTGCTCAGCAGAGAGCCTGCTTCCTCCCTTTCTCTCTGCCTGCCTCTCTGCCTACTTGTGATCTCTCTCTGTCAAATAAATAAATAAAATCTTAAAAAAAAAAACAAAAGAACAAATTGTGGAAATAGCCCAGATCAAAGAAATAGTGGTATATAAATACAGTAGAATAAAACTAAGCTATAGAAAAGAACAAAATCTTGTCATTTGCTACAGCTTGGATGGAGCCAGAGAGTATTTCACTAAGCAAAATAAGTCAGTCAAAACATACACCATATGATTCTATTTGTGGAATTGAAAAAACAAAACAAATGAGAAAAAGGGGAAAAAGGAGAGAGAAAGAGGCAAGCCAAGAAACAGACTCTTAACTATAGAGAACAAACTGATAGTCACCAGCCTGGAGGTAGGCAGGGAATGATTGGTTAATGGTTAATTGGTTAATGATGGGGATTAAGGAGAGCACTTGTGATAAGCACTGGGTGTTATATGGAGGTGCTGAATCGCTATATTGTACACCTGAATGTTAACTAACTGAAATTTAGATAAATATTTTTTAAAACGCTTTACCCTGAAGTGTCAAAATAAAATTTAAAAAATAAAAAAAAGAAAGATTTTGGAATCAAACATATAAAGCTTATAGAACTGATTTTACTTAATCGTTCTTTTTTTTTAAGATTTTATTTATTTACTTGACAGACAGAGATCACAAGTAGGCAGAGAGGCAGGCAAAAAGAGAAGGGGAAGCAGGCTCCCTGCTGAGCAGTGAGCCCGACATGGGCCTCTATCCCAGGCCCCTGAGACCATGACCTGAGCTGAGGGCAGAGGCTTAACCCACTGAGTCACCCAGGTGCCCCTTTACTTAATCATTCTAAGCCAGCATCAGGATACCTGTAAGCACTGACCCCTGTTACATGGTGCACACTTATCTCACCATAATGAGCATTACTATTGTTACATTTTGTGACTTGAACTTCAATATACCAAATTTAGAACAAATACTATTATGTTGAATTAATAACTAAATGTAATTTGTGTTAATCTATTTTTATAAAGACACCATGAATTAAATTTCTAACATTAAGTATCCTCTTTACATTTTCACATGTAAGGAAAAAGGCAAATTATTTGAATGCACAATGAAATTCAAATATTTACCCAGAGCTGAGGGTATACAGGTTCCTCCATTTTGGCAGTAGTTGCTACAGTGATTGACTTCACATCTGTCTCCTGAGTAACTAGGCCAACAGTGACACCTCAAGTCACCCTTCTCATTTAAAATGCATCTTCCTCCATTTTCACAAGTCAATTTGCATGAATCATCTGGTTATAAGAAGGAATGTACAAATTAGCATGCTTTTCATTAGATGGTAGAATAAGAACTCACATATATAAAAATTAAATATTCAAATTTTTTATAAAATTCCCCAAATAAATACCTCTAATATAAAAGTAGAAGAAGCAAAATACTATAAGTACTATCTGAAAATAGAGAAATAGATTTTAACCACTGTTAAATGGTGAATACAAATACTGACTTAATTTTTATTCTTCCTTAGGCTTAAAGAGTTATTAACCATTTCTTGTGTTTATTAAAACATTACATAACAAAACCAACTGAAACTTCCTAAAAATGAAATATTTTCCAATCAATACATTTTCTTTATGATATAAGCAAATATGGCCTATTTTTAGGACTGTTTGATATTAAACCAAACTGAAATACATAAGATAAATTTATAGTGTGTAGGATATATACATATAAAGTATATATATAGTATACATATTAGATATGTAATATTTAATGAATATGGATATATACTAGATATATATCTATAGATATATATATACACACATATAACACATATAATTTATAGTATAGAAAAATATTTAAATGAAAATACATTCTTTGATATACATCCTTATTAACTATGTATAAACAACTCAAAACTAAAAGTCACATAGGTTTGGTACAAGATATTGATAAAATAGTGTCAGAAATTTTCCATATGTAAAATTTCCATATGGAAAATGACTAGGTACCATCTGTCTACTTAATATATTGTGGCTGAGGATAAGAAAAAGATGGTCATTCCTTGGGGTTACAAAATTATTTTTAAAAATATGATGAGTCTTATTTATGATAAGAATTAGTTTGGAATAATTTTTTCAGGTTACCATTAACACAGTCTTACTCCATTAGAAATACTGCTTTACTTAGGGGAGGATGTGATGCCCAATAGAACACAAATGATTGAGAGTACTCTGAGAAGCATTCTGTTCTAGAATATGCCTTCTACTAAAGCCACGCCTCTTTTATAGCAAAGTAAGGTAAAATCAAAACAGCCTGTATTCTTTGTTCAAGATCCATTGGTCCACACATAGCAGAAGTGTTAATATATCACTGTAAGAATCACAAGAGCACTTTAAAGACCCTCAGTGCCTTCAAATAGAAAAAAAAAATGACTCAAATATCACATCCACTATAATAAATAGAGACTATTTATGAGCAGTACCAGAAATTCTGAGACTTGCCTCTTTGTAAAGCAAAGAGTTGAATACAGAGGTTGAATTCTCAAGAAAGATCTAGAATGGAAATATACACTTCCTTGGTTTAAAATTCAACCAAACATTTCTAATTCATTTAGCATAGAATATCCCTGACTGGAGTTGTGAATGTAAACTGAGAAGATAAATATTTAAGGCATTATGATCATAGTTAAGATTATTGTGGGGGAGTCAATTTTCATCTGTAAATGTTCTCTGTAAACTACATGGATATTCAAAATCTCTACATATTAGGACATGTGCATTTCTATAACGTGCCTCATTAGGCTCTAGAAATTTTAAAATATAACACTGCTTGATGAAATAGAAGTGGAGTTTCAAAACCCAACTGTAATAGTTCTATAATGAAAAAGAAGGCTGCATTTGTCAATAACTAAATCACCCCCAGAAGCCAAGCTCCAGCAATTATAATCAACTATAGAAAAGAGCAGGTGAATACCTCTCCAAGAATGAGTAACATTTGAATTTCAAATTTCTTCCATGAAGATTAAAAATATTCAGTGTCTCATCATTTAACAATAGCAGCTAGAGAAAGGCAAGTAATTATAAAGGGCAGAAAAACTTGGCTATATCAAATGTTAATGTCAGGAAAAAATTAACTGGCATTTATCTACACCAATCAATAATTCTGAAATCTACTTACTTATATTCCTCACCGAGGTGGTCTAAACTGTCTGCTACCAAGGGTCATATGCATAGAAGCCAATGTGAATATTTTTTAACACTCTGATTATTTAAAATATAAGATTAATTTTAAATTACAAAATGAACTTTTAGGAGGTTTCTGTAATTGTGCCTTTCAATCAAATCTGAAATAGTAAAACTGAAATTTCCTACAAAGTTTAAGGAGGGCACATGATGTGATGTGCACTAGGAGTTATATGCAACTAATGTATCATGGAACATTATATCAAAAACTAATGATGTACTATATGTTAGCTAATTGAATTTAAAACAAAAAAAGTTTTAGATCTTGGATAAGTGTACATTTAGACAAACATGCTTTCTCATTCCAAACATAAAACTATAAAATTTGATGAATTAATACACCAAAAACCTATTTCATTTTCTTACTTACTTAATGATAGATTTATCTTAGAGTGCTGTGTGTCTACTTTTTGTAAAGCATTGTGCTAGGCAGTTTATATATGTCATTTCTGGTCTTTTCAGTGACTCTGCATATGGGTCATTCGGGAGCTATAGAGGCACTGAGGTGTACTATGTGCTGGTGAAGAGTGGAGAATGCCTAGGTTCACCTTGGGGGACCACCATTATTAAGCAATGTTAGACCATCAACTGAGCCTCTCCATGCTTCAATTTTCTATCTGTAAAAACAGGGGCAATGACCATACTATCTTTGGGGATTTGAGGGAATTAAATATAATAATATACATATACTTAAATTATGCCTTGTTCATAAGCCTTCAAAATATTTGTTATTATTACAAGTAGTAGTAATATTTATTGTTAATCTAATTTTATGCAAAAGAAACTAGATTAAGGGATGACAGGGCCAAACACATTAGTTAACTGATACATCTTGGCCTACACCAAAGCTCTGCCTCAGATCCACCCTAGGCCAACTTCTGTGTATTTGCTGGATTATTGGATAAATACATCTGGGTTTTAGATACATAATTTATACTAAGAAAGAAGAAAAAAAGGATATTAATGTCTAGTTGTAATGAAAAAACAACAAAAACTGTAGGCAACTTGACCATAAAAACATCACTGACATCTGAGTCAATGGAAAAGTCACATTGGTGGCATTAGTAGACAACTTCTGTGCAGAATCTTCATCTCTGCCTCAGGGGTCTCTCCCACACTACCAATAGTATAAGTAGACACAGTACATAGGGGCAGGGTGGGGGCACACCTGTGGAGATCACTGATCACGGGCTATGAGTGTGTGTGGAACTAATAAAAATGTGGTACATCTTCTACAGGGAAAGACTGCTATTTTAAACAACCTGTTTCTGAGAGCCTAAGGAGAATATGCGGCCACACATAGCTAACCTACATGAGCATGTCAGAGCAGCTAGTGAAAAATGTGCCTAATAACATTTGAAAATGTCCATTTAATTCTCCCATTTGATCATCACAACTGAAATCACAGCCACTCTCACAGGAAAGATAATCAATAAAGAGAAGGGTGCAGTCTAGTACCAGTGACAGCTCCCTTTTCAAGAACTGGCACTAAAGAACTCATCCAAAATACCAATCATGATTCACAATTAGCTCTCTGTTAAGAAATTTCTAACCTTGTCAACCACAATACTGTTTCAGACGTGTGAGAGACTAACTAAAATAAATGACTCACTATTTTCTTTACATGCGTTACTTTCGTGCCTTTTCAGTTCCTCTGTCTCATGTTCTGATCCCTCATTCCCACTTAATCTGAATCCCCTCTGTCTTGGCAGACCTTGTCCTAGGGTCATATTCTATAGAAAATTGTAATCAATTCTCTAATTGGATGATTGCCTGAATTCTGCTAATGGTGTTAACCCTGTCTCTTCTCATATGTATCACTATGTACATGAATATCTATTGGAGTTTATGTCATTCATCGTATCATCTTTGCAGCCTCTTCTGCCTTGCATATCCAATGCTTAAAGAATATATATTAAATGAGGGAGCTATGGTAGTTTTAGACACCTAGAGCCTTGGAAGGTAAAAGTCTTCAGATTACCTGTAACTCCCAGTAGAGAACAATGAGAAAATCATATGGGGATGGAGATGCTGAATGATGGCAAAGACATGGTCTTCATGTGAGGTGTTCATTCTAACAGAGAAAAATACTGCAGGTAGGATGTCTTGCTATGAAGAGATCCTAAGTGTATCGCACTGGAAAAAATGTGATCCTCAAGGGATTTTAGAGCACTGTGTTTTTGTCTGTGTCATAAAATTTAGTAAGTGTGGATTTTCTTTTCACTTAATAGTAATTTGTCTTTCCATTATAGTTAGTGTCTTGATTATGAGGGAACTTCACATCAGTCTACCTGGCTAATTGAGAAATGTCTCCTTTTTCTCTTTTCTCCTTGTACTATTTTTTTTATTTTTGTTATTTTATTTTGTGATTTTTTGCTACTTAATACTTATAATAAGCATCTGAAATACTGTTTTACTTTTTTTAAATGTTTGTTTCAATATTAATGTACTTCTAAAATATAAGCTCTAAGAATAAAGAAATCTTGTCAGTTTTGTTTCTAAATTAGTCCTTTGTTTCTAAATTACTGCTATGCTTTTCTCATAAGCCCTCAAAATATTTATTCATGTTGGTAGTAGTATGTATTGTGAATCAAATTTTATGCAGAAGAAGTACAATTTAGTTTCTTATCCTCAGTTTCTAAATTAGCATTTGGTGCAAGAAAGTTGTTCATCATGAACTTGATGAATGAATAAGGGATTTTAAGGCTGGGTTTAAATTTGTAAGGAAATGGTGTCCTTAGAAATATCGTTATTTTCACTGATAAAGAGCTATATAAAATTATCTTGATTTGGTGTATGACTTCAAAGTTCTTAATCTAGTCTTAAATGAATAGTAAGTGCTCAGTGCAGCTCTGTGACTATAGAATGAATTGCTAGGAAGTCATCGCCAGGGAGAGTAGTTTATGCAGGCATTCAAAAACCAATGATATCAAGGCTACTATATTGATGATTGAGTAGCTAATTCTGTTCAGTTTCAAGAGGTGTGAAAATTTATCATACAAATTAATTCTTTACAGAATAATGACATTTACCTACCTAGTAGGCTGTCATCATTGCAAGTACCATTAATCAAATATTTGCCTTCTGGGCACACACAGGTAGCTCCAAAGGGATTCAGCAAACACAGGAATTCACATACTAAGTCCAAGCATGGATTGGGCACTGATTAAAACAAAGAAAACAAAGAAACGCATGACTGTAAGTACAGTAGTTTTCAGAAACATAAAATTCAACAAGGTGAAAGGATACATTAGCAATGTTGAAATCATAACAATTGCCACTGGGTATATGTTATTTCAGTATTACCATTCTCCTTTATAGGTAAGAGAAATTCTTATCCATTACCCATCATTAACAGGTAATTTACCCTGATTTACACTTCCCACTAGAGAGAAGGAATTATTCAAACATATATTTTGTCATTCTTCCATCTGACTTATTTTTGCTAAAAGAGTTGGTCTGAGATACCCAAGTAGAGTTTGGGTTTATGTTAAAAAAAAAAAAAAAAAGTAAAGCCAACTGAAGGGTTTGGGGGACCTACTCCTCATTTTAGGCAGTTTCAGAACTGTTGAACAGACAGAAACAACTTCCCCCTTGTATTTACAAAGGATTAAAATTCATCTGTATTCGTTCAAAACACAAACAAGAGAGAGGATTCTTTCTCTCTAAAAATACCAGGTTTAACATGGTTTCTTTTCCATCAGGTTGCAGTTTGTGTACATGTAAATGTTTGCCACATTTATTTTTGTCTAAATTTCTATCCAATTAGCATCCTCTGCAGTCATAACTGTTCTATGGCTCTCCTTAGAGAATCTGTCATTAGAAAAAACAGAAATAACACCTAGCTAGTGAAATGATGACTGTGAGAATGGCTTTGACTCAGTTAAAACCATTACTCAAATACCTATTCTATCCAGGGCAAAGTCTTATTTATTTATGTAGTTTTTATGAAGGTGGTAATATTTGACTCTGAAAAAGAATCAGGGGCACCTGCGTGGCTCAGTTAGTTAAGCGGCTGCCTTCAATTCAGGTCATGATCTCAGGGTCCTGGGATAGAGCCCCACACTGGGGTCCCTGCTCGATGAAGAAGCGGGAAGCCTACTTCTCCCTCTCCCACTCTCCCTTCTTGTGCTCTCCTTCTCTCTCTGTCAAATAAATAAATAAAATCTTTAAAAAAAAAAAAAAGAAAGAAAGAGGAAAAGGAAAAGAATGAAAGACAACTAGAGGATGATACCATGTCCTCATACTAACCCTGGAACTAAAAATGTCAGATCATTGGTAAAGAGCAACAAAAGTTTGGATAGGATTTCAGGAAGTTCTTAGGGGACTATCTTTTGTTTTAATCTGTTTCCAAAACTGATTTGGACAAATATCAATTGTTACCTTTCCATATAATTACACCAAATGGGGTTAAGTTTCTTTTTATTTGCAGCAAAAATGTATCAATAAATCTTAAAGTTTCTTGAAGTTTAAACTCATACATAAAGACAGATCATTAGAATTTCAGTCACATTATTTTTTACTTTATTCTTCAATATTTTTGATAATTGTGTTTGAAACCGGTTTTTCAAGATAATTGCATCAATGATTTATTCCTTTCTAGAATGAAAGTACAATAAAAATCATAAACAATCAGAGAAAATATAACCCTTGAAAACAGCATTCCTCAGTTGTGTTTATTTATTCATTTATTTATTTAATTAATTTTTAAACATTTTGTCTATTTATTATTTGACAGAGACAGAGAGGGAATACAAACAGGGGAAGCAGTAGAGGGAGAAGAAGGCTTCCCCACTGAGCAGGGAGCCCAATGTAGGACTCCATGTGGGGCTCGATTTGGGGCTGGATCCCAGGATGCTTGGATCATGACCCAAGCCAAAGGCAGATGCTTAACGACTGACCCACCCAGGCACCCCCTCCTCAGTTGCTTTTAAAGATGGAATGTTGATGCTATGATTGTTCCTTATTAACAGTAACAAGAGTCAAAATGGCTAATGACGAATTTCAATACCTGCATGGTTAATGTATAAAGTCAGAGGTTTTATTGAAAAACAGAATGGTACATTTTTTTTTATAGCAAAGGAAACACAATCAAATGCAAAATAAAATTTTGTATGATTTACATCTTGACTTTGGTGATTAAAAAAATCTTATAATATCAACATTAAAGTTACTTAACTCAAAGGATTAAGATACTGAAATAGTTAAATATTTTAAGATACTGTCTTTTGTCAAAAACAATAAAAAATATACTTACAGTCTAGTTGTTTATAGCGATGAGATATCAAAACACCTTTTGTTTTATCAATATCTAAAGCTAGGTATTCTACTGAACCATGGCCAAATTTTTGTACTCGAAATACACCGTTTTTAGGTCCTGCTCCATATATATAATCTTCAAAGACATCAATCCTGTGTGGATGTAGCAAGCCTAGAATTTTTAAAAGGTGGAGTTATAAAAGTTGCAATGTAAATAAGTGCTCGGACTTAAAACCAAGTTTATTCAAGATCCTGTAGAAAATTTTACTACTGTCGTTTAAAAAAAAAAACTTTCAGAATTATAATATTTTAATATTAGCTATAAAGTTGTTAGAATTAATTTCTTTGCAGTAGGAATATGTGAAATCCTAAACATATCACTCACAACATGAAAAACATTTCCATCATCACTTTAATCATCTGCACCATCACAAAGCATTTGCTGGGGGTTTACTGTATGCAGAGTGATCTGCTGTACAGTTTGCAGACAAAAGAAAAGCTATAGGCCAGCCTTATCCATTGCATACAGAAAGACAGTTCACAAAATTCAGATTTTGTGTTCTAGATCAAATTAATGAACAAATTAGATGGCCTGACTGACCAAAAGTAGAGAAAAAAAGACATTACCATTGTCTGTTTTAGAAATGGGTTAAAGAAAACAAACTAGCAGATGGTAATGATGCATATGACTAGTTTGGCTAACAATAAGAGAGGCTATCATTTTGTACGTTTTAAGAAATGACTTATTTTAAGAGATTTTTATGATAGGAATAATTAATCTAACCTTTGATACTGAAATGTATAACATGCAAAATGACATTTATAGTTTAGTTGTTATCTAGAGGTTGTAAAACATAAAGTGCTTTTTAAAAAATATATGTTTCTTCAGTGAGCTGAAGCTGAAACAGGTTAACTTTACAGTGATCAGTTATAGCAATGTGTAATTTTTTTTCTTTCTTTCTTTTTTTTTTTTTTTGCCATCTAGAGTCATCATACAAAAAACACACTTTGGGCAAAGGCACAATGAAAGTTCACTTTATTTTTTTTCAACTCCTCTGCTTCTGTTAAAAAAAAAAAAACGAAAAGCAAAGCTATATTCAGTACATATAATATGTAAATATAAAAACTTCAAGTACATATTATAAACAATTTGTGGTAAATAAATGAAGATGTTGTTGTAGGGAGGGGCAAGAAAAACAGAAGGGAAAGAAATTAGTTTCAGCAGAAAGAACTGAGGTTGCCAGGCAAGGCAAGTGTGCGGCACAGACAGTTGAGAATGAGAATAAAAAACAGGAGGTAGGCATAGAGGCAGGGATACAAAAGTGTACTACAGAGGAAGACCACAAGTAGATTCTGTACTCACTGAAGGCAGAGGTAAGTTAATTTTACACACTGCTTTTCATTGGGACGTACAATTGTTATAATGATGTTTTATTATACGCAATAATTCATTTCTGCCTGCTATCACTGCAATTTGAAGTAAAAACTTGTGTTCAAAGGCTCTAATCTTGACTACTTAAAGTGTTCACCTCAGAATGTAGTATCTACAGAAGGAACAGAATGAATATTTTCTGAAAATGGGCAGCAATGGGCCGTGATTGTCCTATGCTAAGGAAATTCTGGCCTGGCCTCTCGTTATTCTAGTAGGAATGAAAATTATGATCTCTAGTAAGAGCAACAAGTTGTAAGGAAAAAGAATTTGAGGAAGTTTAGAATGTAAAGCTTTTGTATTTATACTTATGTACCATTATTTAACACTCTCGATAATAATTAAAAGATGAAACAAAAGTGCTTCACAAACCTTGTTTGCTACTGACAGAGATTACTGAATCAGAGCCATCATACAGAACACTGCCAATAATAGAAAGCTCAAGGTCAGCCCAGTATATTCGCTCACTAAAATGATCCACAGCCAGACCTGAAAAATCAACATATGAGGACAAATAACAAAAATAAAGTTGGAATTATTTAAAATTATGTTTTCGCTTCTTAATGTATAATTATGTTTGATGTTGTTCTTCAGATACCCAGTCTACATCATCGTACTGTAAAAATTAGGAAAAAACTGAAATAATTACTCCTTATGTGCAATACATATGTATAGTTTACATAGAATGTATTAAGCTGTAGTTAAAAACTTTACTTCACAAAGGAAAAAGTACCCTATATATTCTTCCTTTCCAAAACTACTGGTCTCTTAACTATAGCTCTTTTCTAGAATACTTTTCCGTAATATTTTAGTTTTTATCTTTATAGTACATGCAGAATTAATTCATTACTTAAATAATTTATCCAAACTTTATTTATAATAATTCAGTGTAATTAGTTATATTTTTAGTATCTTTGAAGGTACATTTCTCAGAATACAAAAGGCTTACTCATAAGACATTTTCACCCATTTGGAATTGGCCAATGATGTGAACCACCTGCATGTATGTTCAAATTTAAATTGACTAAAGATGGATGTTTATCATAGGGAATAATGAATGGCAAATTCCTTAATTAAGGTTCTAGTTGTGTTTAAATTTTTCACTCTAATCATTAAATTTCTCTGGGACTGCTTGTCTTTATTTTTTATCATCACTTATCTGTCAGTGAATAACAATGGGCTAAAATATTTGGAAAAATCATGTTTTTCTACTTATTCAATTTTTTATTTTTTTAATTTCATAATGTGATTGGAGTCTAGTCAGTATTTTCTCATTAAAAATATCACCAACATAAAAGATATCTTAAGTAAACTTCTTCAATACAGAAAAGTAAGATCACAACACATGAATTCTACAGTAAGACTTCACTGCTGTAGATGTCTAAGTTTTGTGACACAGCTAGTCTTTTATATATGATGTATTACATAATAAAAATATAAAGAAATTAAAATACCCTTGGCAGCTGAAATTAAATAGCTTTCCCAGTCGGAACAGTCAGTAAGAACTGAGATACACCTCCATGGCAAGGCAACTGAATGGGAAGTGTTTTTGAATTTGTGCTAACTGGATTCCTGTGTAGGTAGGTCCAAGATTTGACAATCAGAATGAAAAACCAAAACTAAAACCAAAAACGAAACATACAAAAACACTCAACTCACAGTGAAAACCATATAAGAAACATTTTTTTTTTAGTTAAGCATGTAGATCTAGCCCAAATGCAATCAAACTAAATATGAATATTGTTCCTTAAGTGTAATATAAAGATGTACTATGTCCAATCAGTCTCTGAGAAATGACTTAACAATTAAAACAAGTGGCTTATGTTTTATCAGTTTCTGCTCAATCATTGATTTGCTCTGTGAACATGTTGGGAGCTATGATTTTGCTTCTTCATGTATAATTACAGGTAACATGAACCATAAAATGAACCAGTTTCCTGCTGCCCCCATTACATTTCAAAACAGTTGTCTGAGCAAGGTTGAAATCACTTTCCTTTCTCTTTCACAGATGCAATACAATAAAATAGTAGATTAAAATAAGCTGTCCCCAAAATTGGTCTTTACATTTGGATATTAAATTTGTTAACTGTAGAAAAAAAGAAAAGAAACGTGTGCCATGCAATCTAATTACCAATATTATTGCTTTAGATTCAGCAGCAATAAAAAATTTCTCAAAAGTGTCCTATATTTCCTTATTAGTCTAGGCTTGTCTAAGACATACCCATCTTTATCAGCTCCGGTCACATATTTTACTATTGGATGGTATTACAGCTAGATAAAAATTATATAACAAAGCTTTCAGATGAGTGGAGTTTATATGCCCAAAATCCACAAATCGACGATTTTGATTTTTCCTTAAGCCCTTTAATAAAAGAGATAGTCTTTTAAATTAAAAAGTTAATAAAGGAATCAACTAGCTTCTCTTGTTATAGAGATGAGAGTGAATTTTATATGAAAGAACAAGTTCATTTCTATCTTTAAAATATCACATCTCCTTTTTGTCTTTAATAAAGTACCAATAATAAAATGAAAAAAAAAATCAATTCCCAAGAAAGTCATTTTTTTAGCTGAACTGGGAATGATGGATATTTGGAACCAAGTCTGTGTAAATACAGAAAATTTAAAATAAAGTGCCATTTGGGCTAATCTAGCATTATGGAATCACAATTTGGAAGTCTTTTAAAAGATAAAGACAGGCTCACTAAGTTTTAGGAATGTATAATAATAAACCTAGTTATATAGTCATTTTCTTAACTTTTTAACATTTCCCATGATATCAAAGGCTATGATTACATTTTAGGGATTTTTGAATCTCACTTTAGGTGAACTCTGAAAATTTCCAAGATCCTCCCACTAATTCCCCAATTTCCACTATGGTCTTAAAGGGATTTAAAAAAAAAAAAAAAAAAGAAGAAGGAAGAAAGAAAATGTTAAAGCAAAATCTTACGAGAAATGGCCTTAATACCAATGTGATATTTAAGAGAGAACAGCTGGAGAGTAATAAATTAAAATCACTCTATTTCCAGAAATAGAGAAAAAGACTATATACATTCTGTGCTAAAGGAAAGCCAGTATTTACAAGGTAGTATTAGCCAGCAAGTGTGCAATACCATATTCTTGATTTAAAAGGTGATAAAAAGGATCTAAAAGCTGAAAATATTTACCTCTATGTCAAATTTATTTAAAAAATTGTTAAAAGTATTTTTTTAAAGATTTTATTTATTTATTTGACAGACAGAGATCACAAGTAGGCAGAGAGGCAGGCAGAGAGAGAGAAGAGGAAGCAGGCTCCCCACTGAGCAGAGAGCCCGATGTGGGGCTCGATCCCAGGACCATGGGATCATGACCTGAGCCAAAGGCAGAGGCTTTAACCCACTGAGCCACCCAGGCACCCCGTTAAAAGTATTTTTTGAAGGGTGCTTGAGTGGCTCAGTTAGTTAAGCATCTGTCTTCAGCTCAGGTCATGATTCCAGGGTCCTGGGATAGAGTCCCACTTAAGGCTCCCTGCTCATCGAGGGGTCTGCTTCTCTCTCTCATTCTCCCTCTGTGCTTTCCCTCATTCACTCTCTCAAATAAATAAATAAAATCTTTTTTAAAAAGTATTCTTTGAAGTAGTTTGCCTACTTACAGTCTTAGATTCCAAACTAAAGTTATACACACACACACACACATACATACACACACACATCCTTATTTGAGTGTTAGTAAAATAAATGGATTAAGGAGTTCCAAAAATAGCTTTAAAGTTTTTTTTATATTTTATTTTATTTTAATTCAATTAATTAACATGTAGTGTATTATTAGTTTCAGAGATAGATTTCAGTGCATATAGCACCCAGGCCTCCTTATATCACATGCCTTCCCTAATCCCCATCACCCAGTTACCCCATCCCCAACCTATCTCCCCTCCAGCAGCCCTCAGTTTGTTTCCGATAGTTGAGAGTCTCTTACAGTTTATCTCCCTCTCTGATTTCATCTTATTTTATTTTTCCCTCCCTTCTCCTATGATCCTCTTGTTTTATCCATTTCATTTAACTAGAAACTTTTGTTGTCCAAGGAAAAAAGAATTTGCAATCAGTAATTATAACCAGTGCATGGTCAATGTGTACTTCTTCAAAATATCAGAAATTGCCAGGATTTGGCAACATAAATAAGCTTCTAGGTATCAAATAAAATGTTATCTAAATCAAACTCATAATCTTACATGCTCTCTTACTGGAGGGAGAACTGGAAAGTATCCTTACCTGACACATTATTCATTAACCCAATATATATTCATAAGACACTTCTCTTGTACTATGCACTGTCAGGTACTAGGTATGTAGCAAAGACCAAAATAGATCATGTTCCTAATCTCATGGAGCATGTTACTCAACCACCATACAATTGATTGAATCAGAAGATAAATTACACTTTTTGTTTTTAACGTAGTGTCTAATAAAATAAACAAGTGTGCCATTTGTCAAAAGAGGCTATAAAACCATACTATGGGTTAGAGTGTTAAAAACTGTAGGCGTTCATCTCTTCACTCATTTCGTACATAATTATTCTAAAGCAAACATCAAGTTGGGCACTGTAATACTCTTCCGTGTACATATAAACACCAGTAATGGTTTTGATTTAAGTTGTTTATGGTCTTATTGGATACACAGAATATATAAGAAAGAGTTCATCCTCTACTATATCATTTGAAGCAGTAGATGATGAAGTATCAACTATAGAGATAATGAGTGCTATGAAAGCCCAGAGAACTGAGGTATTCCCATCATGGTTTTGGAAAGTCTGTAATGGCAGTGCTCGTAGTGAGCAAACATAATGCTAGCTAAGTGGTGGACTAACTATTCAACTGGCCAGTAAAATTCTAACCCTGAAATACAAGGGTTATCTCAAGGGACAGACAGACACATCTGTTCCTCTTGCTGTTCATTCCTGCGGATATGATCTACACCCTATGAAAGTACAGAGTCTCATCAAATGTGTTGCAATTCCATGCACATATTCATTCATGAATTCAGAAATGAAAGACACAATTTCCAATGAACCCAAAATGTAAAGAACAGCATATCACACCTGGAGAGAAACAGAAGTGTCATTATAGTTACTGATCAATATACTAACGTTGGAGTCAGGGCAAATATTTATCAACATACACTAAGGAAAAAGACAGAGAAAAAATGGTACAAGCAAGTCTTCAGATGTTTCCGGGAAGACAGAAGTAACAAACATACTTCTGTAGAAGGATATCTCAGGGGTACATATGCATAAGTACACGGGCTCTCCACATATAAGGTGTGCATATATAGAGAGGCAGAACAATGACTAATTCATTGCCAACTCTTCGTTATCACTCTTTAGTACTATGCTATTTATGAAGTCTAAATTATCTATTATTTTCTAAAGCTCACATGAGATTTGTTCTTGACTCATTTTTATATCAATAACATTTAGCATAACAATACTCAGGAGTTATTAATCACTGTAAAGACAACATTGGGAGATGCTTCACCTGATAGAATAAAATCTTGCTTAGGAATACAAAACCAGCATTTCCAATATGAAGAAAGTCACTTATTAAGCAAGGAGGCGTGAAGTAATAGATTTTTATATATGGCTTGTAGATTTTTAAAAAAATCTTACAGAATTCTAATTGATATACAGTGAGAAAATGAATCAAATTAACAAAATATACTAAATGGTATTTTAAAATATGAATAAAAATAATTATCAGTGCTAGGGAGTTATGGCGGACATTATATAGAATAATATGAGGCTTTAGCACAATATGTGGCACATTGTTTTGAACAATTATTCTTAGCTTGTTAGATATTAAAGGAATTATGTTAATTAATTATATTGGTTTTAACATCTGATTTAAATTAGTTGTTACAGGGGTGCCTGGGTGGCTCAGTCAGTTAAGCATCTGCCTTTAGCTCAGGTTATGACCCCAGGGATTCGGGTGTTAGGCTCCCCATTTAGTGGGGAGTTTGTTTTTATCTCCCCCTTTGTTCCCCCATGCTTGTGCTCCATCCCTCTCTCTCAAATAAATAAATAAAATCTTTTAAAAAAATAAATACATTGTTATGAATTCTCTATAAGGTAAGTATCACAGACATTTTATAAATAAGAAACTTTATGCTCTGAAGTTTACACAGGCTGCTCAGTTTTAACTCAAGCCTATATAAATGAAGGGCTTATGCTCTTCCTGTTAATTTATAGTTTCTCTGTGTAAGTCACTATGGTATTCCCAATAAAGTCTACATCTTTCTTTTGAAATTATTTTTTCAGCTGTTGTGACACTGAATTCTATTATTTTGTTCCAACTGCTCAAACACCCTTGCAGTCTTCAATGCTGATTGGGTCTCTTCTTCTTCTTCTTCTTTTTTTTTTTTTTTAAAGATTTTATTTATTTATTTGACAGAGAGAGATCACAAGCAGGCAGAGAAGCAGGCAGAGAGAGAGGGGGAAACAGGCTCCCTGCTGAGCAGAGAGCCCCATGTGGGGCTCGATCCCAGGACCCTGAGCTCATAACCTGAGCTGAAGGCAGAGGCTTAACCCACCGAGCCACCCAGGCACGAGATGACTGGGTCTTTTCTAAATTAAGCATCTCACAAAATTCTACCCTAAGAAGCCTCTTTGTTTTCCCCTCCCTTGTCCATCTTAACAACTCCAGCAGCTTTAAATATCAGCTTTCTTTGCTAATTTCTCAAACCTTAAGCTTAAACCCTAAGCTTTAAGCTCCAGAACTAAAATTTTCAATTATCTGTGCCATCTCTCCAACTGACTGACTCAGCTGGGGTCACATTCACACCTGCAACACTTGCCTGTGACTGAGAGCACCGCACAGTGGGCTCAAGCACACCTTCTCGAGGTTCTACTCTACAGACCTAATAATGTCACATAGAAAACTCCTCTCCATCATTTCTGACTTTTTTTTTTTTTAAGATTTTATTTGTCTGAGAGAGAGAGAGAGAGCACAGGAGCAGGAGAGCAGGAGAGCAAGGGCAAGGTGGGGTGGGGGAGGGGCAGAGGGAAGGGAGAAGCAGGCTTCCTGCTGAGCAAGGAGCCCCATGAGGGGCTGGATCCCAGGGTCCTAGGATCATGACCTGAACTGAAGGCAGGTGCTTAACCATTGAGACACCCAGGTGCCCCCATTTCTGAACCTTTTTCCTCCTCTATTTACACTCTTTTCCATAGCACAGAACACTTTGTAACTTACCCTGTAATTTACTTTTTAAAACATTATATTTTTACTATATAACCACTAGAAGAAGAGGGATCTGTGTGTTCACTCCTCTATTCCAAATGCCTAACATTACCCCCTGACACATAGTAGGCACACAAAAAAGTATTATTTGGATGAGTGAATAGATGGCTTCCAAGAGTCTACTGCCTGTAAGCGAGGCAGAAGTTTTCAAAGCAGAGTTGCTGAGAAGAAAAGCCACACATACCCAGTCACATGGGATAGAGAGCCCCACATCAACTCCTTTCTTTTTTTTTTTTTTTCTTTCTTTTTTTTTTTTTTTCCATCAACTCCTTTCTTGACATGTCCCTGTGGATGTCTGCTCAGATCCTATTATCTACTTAACGTAAAGCAATTGTACTTGTTATGGTCTTTGACATCCTGCGTGGTCTGACCCCTACCCACCCCTCTAAGCCTTGTTTCATGCTATTTTCCAATTTGTTTACTATACTCTGCCTTTACTACCTCAGGGCCTTCAGTCCCATTCTTTACTTTGCATTGCAACATCATTCCCCATGTCTATGCCTTCATACAGTTTAGCAATTAACCTGAACCATCAGTAACTCAAAGAGCCTCTCCTCCCCACTGTAACTAATGTGGCACCTGCTGCATGCTGACCCACTCCTCTCTATCAGAGCCATTTTCACACACTAGCATTTGTGCATGCACACACACACATGCACATACACTTTTTTGGTTTTTCTTTTTATGGTCCCCACACTAGAATTTAAGCTCAGTGAGTGCATGGATCCATATTTCTTTCTTTTTTTTTTTTTATTCATTTGACAGATAGAGATCACAAGTAGGTAGAGAGACAGGCAGAGAGAGAGGAGGAAGCAGGCTCCCCGCTGAGCAGAGAGCCCGATGCAGGGCTCGATCCCAGGACCCTGGGATCATGACCTGAGCCGAAGGCAGAGGCTTTAACCCACTGAGCCACCCAGGCGCCCCCGGATCCATATTTCTGATGACCACTAGTGTCTGGCATATCGTGAGCATCCAATATTTTTTAATGAAAGGATGGATGGATGGATAAATGAAGGAAATAAGAAGATAATTATATGAATAGTTTTAATTTAATGACTTTTTGTCCCTCTTTGACACATTTTTTTAATCTCTTCCACTATTCTCATATGCATTTGATAAATTCTACTGTGCAAACTCGGCTTTGTCTCCCATACATTCTCCCCTTTTCCCCTGTTGCTATTCTACTTATGCTATTCTTGGCTCTCATCAAGATCACTCAATGGATTGTTAGCTGGTCTCTTAGCTCTGTATTTATTTATTTCATTGGCACAATACTACCAAAGCAATAAGCCTGGAGACCTACCTTATTCACATCACTTCTTGAATCAAAATTGTAGTGGTTCGTTATTGACTCAAAAATCATGTCAAAACACCATGGTATTTAAAGTTCTCTAGTCTCAGTTCATTTTACATTACCTATCCTGTCCCCTCCTAGGTGTGCCATGACTCCTAATATCACAGAACGTGCCATGTGGCTTTACACTGCAGCTCCTGGCTTAGAGCTATGTCATTCAATGTATACAACAATATCCTTTGGTTGCTAGTAATAAAAATCAAAGTTTGAAGATAATAAGTTCCCTTCTGAGATCTCACAGCTAGTAAGTAATCCCTCAGGGTTCAAAACCAGATATATTTGACTTCAAAGAACACCTTTATAAGATCTAAACCATGATGGGTTATCTGCCCACCTTTCAAATGTCTACTTATCCTTCAAGTACTTGTTCCAGTGACATCTTTCAGGTAGTTTTCCAGTCTTGGAGATAATACCAAATACTTGTCTACTACCTGCTGGTTTAGAGCTAAGGAATCATACTTGCCCTTCTTCCCCGGAGAATTGCGCTCAACTGACTGCAGCAGCCTCGCTGGGAAGTTAGAGCCCAAAGGTCAACCAATGACTGATGGAGCATATAAAACAGGACCCCTCCCTGCTGTGGGATTTATGTTCCAAAGCATATCCCCTGTGGCTCAATCAAAGATGAGAGTTTCCCTGAAACACAGTCTTTCTGGTGTCTTTCCCCTTATCTCTCCATCTTTTACAGGTTTCTCCTGAACAACACTCCCCTCATAAATAACCTTTACAAGAATTCCTGTCTCAGGCCTCCCTAAGACCCCTCCAACAGGCAATTCTAAAAATTGCTGCCAGAATCCTTCTTTAAGATGAAAATTATGTTACATATACTGTGGTTATGTTATTTATTAACATCACGGACCTTTTTTATAAAATTAATTTTGCAACTTTTCTGTAGGTCCAGAATTAGTTAAAAATAGAAAAGTTAAAAAGACAGCTAAAGCTCTTTTAAAATGAAAATAGTATTTGAGCATCTTATGCCACTTGCCTCTTCAGTTGCTTCCCATGTCTCCCCTTAAAGCTAGAATAAAATTCATTCCTTAACTGTCTGTTTGAGGTCCTAGATGATCTATAGCTGGGCACCTGGGCAACCTCATTTCCAACATTTTCCTGAGTTGCTCATATGTTCCTAGGCATACTAACATCCCTGCTGTTTTTGACATATGCCAAGCTCACTCCTAACTCATAACATGCTGTTCTTTCTGTTTGGAAAGTTATTTGCTTCCATATTCACATAGCTTCCTACCTCTATGATGTTCTCTTCTCAAATATCACCTTTCTAGAGATGACTTTTTTGATAATCCTATTCATAATTCTACTCCCCCCGCATAGTCCCCATTCTTTTCCACATAGCACTCATTAGTATCTGGCATGATTTATATTAAATATTCCATTCTCTGGAGGAAGGTAAGTTTCATGACAGTTGGTAATCTTTTCACAAGAGTTAGGACTTGTCTTCATCATCTTGAACAATTTCTCACACTAGGTAGGTGCTCAATTGGTTCTTGTTAAATCAGTGACTGGAGACACACTTGTGTAAATGAACTAATTCCCCAAAGACTGCTCCTTCCCATAAAGAGTAAAAACAATGTAGTTGAAGGAAAAATCCTATGGCACATTAACAGTTAATAAGAATATAGGTGCCAAATATAAGTAAAATTACAACTACATAAGATACTATAAAGCATAATTATTAAGTAATATGTACTCTAGACATGTATTCTCTCCTTCAGGGTAGAGTGCCGAGGGACGTTGTTTGTGGCATGAACAGGAAGGAGCCTTGAGACTCCTTCAGTTCTGGAAATGTTCCATTGGAGAAGTGTTAAACTTAGACCTTATAAGGTGAGTAAGAATCATCTGGGTGCACAGAAGTCAGAAGGGCATTCTAGATGGGGAGCCTGGGAGGCAAATGCAATGGGAGAAAAACAGGCAAGTAGAACAAAACATGCAGGCTCCTGAGCAGTTGTAGGAGTATAGGGAGTTTGGAGTGGTAGCTTAGATGACATAGCTGGGAGGGATATTAAAGCCTGATTAAAAAGAGCTGTGAATGAAAGGGCAAGGAATCATGATGTCTGCCTTTTACAGAAATTATTTGTTTTCCCACCTCTTTGCCCATTTAGTTTCTTTCTTTTTTTTTTTTTTTTTTGCCCATTTAGTTTCTGATCCTCTAGAAATATTATCATCTGTCCCAGCATCATTAACATATATCAGTAAAAATACCCTAATACATTATAAACTGTCAAAATTCCATGTATGTGAAATCCTACAAATGGCCTTGCAACTTAGGCAATTTTCAAATAATATCCCCATAATATCACTGGCAATATGATAAGGCCTTAACTTTCAAGTTGGAAAAATACAACATGAAATGTTAATGACTTTCATAAAGTGATAGTATAAATTATTTTACTTGCTTGTAAAAATGATTATATTGCCAACAAACCTGGAAAGAATTGTAACACTAATATGCTGAACATATTGCTCCACATTCTAGACTGTGTCAGAAATACATCATACCTGTGGGTCTTTGCAGATTCTTTTGTACTAAAATTCTTCTCAGAGTACCGTCCATGGCTGCTTCTTCTATGTGGGAGTGGTCCCCAATGACAGTCCAGTACATCATCCTGACGAGACAAGTCAAATGGATTAGCTTGCAGCTAACTCAGCTCTGCTCCTCAAAACAGTTTCCCTTCAGACCATGTGCATCAGAACCACCCCTGAGTCCCTGAAAATGAAGATTCCTGGACCCAACTCTAAACCTACAGACAGGGAATGTCCAATAAGAGCAATTTATTTTTTAATAAAAAATTTTTAATTAAAAATTTTTAAATAAAAAATTTAACATTTCTCTATTTTCCTTTTAGGTCATTGCCTATAAATGAAAAAAGTAAAAGAGTACAAAAAGGAACAATTCAAGCAAAGGAAAGGAAATATTTGTGTTAAAATTGTTTAAATTTGTTCATATGTACACCTTCATCTTTTATTATCACAAATGGCCAAAATACTAATACTCCATACTTCATACGTTCAATATTATAGTTAATGTCTTGAAAATTCAATCTTAGGTTAACCATATTGGTTATGTGTTTATTGAAATGTCCACATAAGACACACACACATTCATACATAGAATATATCATGCAGCAGGCTTTCAGGAAAACACGTATTTTGTGCCATGATTTGGTGTGAAAAGCTCATGCTCTTGTACAGAAGTAGAGGAAATTTTAGAAGCCTTGTGAATCTATTACATGTTGAACATTTATTACAGAAGGAAAACTACAGAGAAGAGGTGGGAAAACAATCCCTAAAAATGGATATGCGTATCAAGAAATATAAATAGTCAACTTGTTAACCTACCCTCTTTTAGGATTTACGGCGATAGCGTAGGGTTCTCCAGCCATGTTTGTTAAGAGTCTGGTGCAGTTGGGGCCATTCAGCTGCCCCACATTGATAGAGTACCTCAGACTGGTCCAGTGAGTGGTGTAGTAACTGAACCAGTGCATTCTAGAATGATCAGTCCAATAAATATTTCCAGCAACCCAGTCAACTGCAATGTCCCTGGGCCTTTTAAATTCAGGACACTGAAAGAAAACAAAACAACACCACAGTATTTTCAAAAGCAAAGTAGTGGAGGGGAGGTCTGTATACATTAATATTGTATGAGAATGATATCAACATGGTCAGGTGTTTTACACAGGTTTTTAAAATATCTAAAATGTTCCATTTTATTCTTAATTTTTATAGATACTGTAATTTCCACAAATCTTAATTGCAATATTCATGGAAGTTTAACCTATCACTGCCTTTGTATAAACACCATCCTGTTAGACAATTTCTAGAATTGTAGACAGTTCACCTGTGACTTCTCCCAGTCAGGATTCTTCTGAGACTAACCATAATTGTGATGTCTAACAAAATAGAATAGTTTAAGAAATCCATATAAATAGTATCATACTGTTCTATTTCTGACTTCTTTTATTCAACATTGTATCTATGAAATTCATTCATAGTGTTGTATATGTCAGTTACTAATACTTTTTTATGATGGGTAGTCATTCATTTTATGAATATGCTAACAGTTTTTTCACCATTTTACTGATGATATCTATTTGGATTATTATAGCCTTAGGCCACTGAACTGAAGCCATGAATATTCTTGTACATGCATTTTGGTGGACACAAAAATTCATTTCTGTTGAGTATTTAACAAGGAATAGAATTGGTGAGTCTTAAGGTATACATATACTTAGCTTGGGTAGATACAGCTAGCATTTTTTTTTTTCAAAAAGTTTTTTACCAATATACCTCTTCTAAGCAATTTAAGGAAGTTCCAGTTTTTCTGCATTCTCACCATATATAATTTGATTTAAAAATTGAAAAAAATATTAGTAAATATGGACACATTTAGAAAGGTACTTTATTTAAACATATTTTAAGGAAAGTTACAATATATCTCATTTATATTAAATGCACAAGCTTGGATTTTCTGCTTTATATTGTATTATTGAGTTATTGTAAGACAGAGAGGTAAAGGAGTTCTTTGCAAATAGACAGTGAGGAAAATAACATACACTCTGTGCCCTTCAATTAACTTGGACAATTCTAGTAGGAACTAGTGTCATAATTAATTTGACATGGTCAAGTTTATTGTGCATAACCAAAAGTGAGAAAGGATACCCAGGGGTATTATATCACAAATGGAAACAATTATTTGAAGGTGATTATGACTAGACATGTGGTCAATGTGTAAGAGCATCATTAGGACCCGGCAACCAGTGGAAATATGGTTTTTAACACATGATAGTTTCTTGAGTGAATTACTAGTGAACAAATTTTACTGAAGGAGTGAGTGGACTTGGATTAAAAGAAGAGAAACTAAACTCAAAAAAGAACATGAGATGTCAATAAACAAGAATTACAAGCCACTGCCTGCTGTGTGATTACTGGGATCTCAAGGAAGGAAAATACGGCCTGAACTAAACGCAGAACCCATAGAAATTCCTAACAACTTTTATTATCAGTCCTTTCACATATTGATTTAAAAACTGAAATTATGAATAGTTACCTATTTCTCAACTCTAACAATAGATACTATCCATCTACCCAGTGATAGCTCAGTGATGTTTAACAAAAAGCACTCTGCAATACAATATGCTTTAGAAACAGTATAAATAATAGTCACAGGTGGGCAGAACATAAATATTTGTCCTGGGTAAACCACAAAATTATTTTCAAATGTTCCAGTATTTAAATTAACTGTAATTTTCCCCCCAGATTTGGCAGTGTTTAAAAGTAAATATATGAACAAATGGCATGGATATGTCAGTGTAAGTCATAAATTCATAAATATGACAGACTATGGAGAAAATAAACATTATAAGCTGTTCAGAGTTCGTTGGAGTTATTTATAATCTTCTAACACTAGTAAAGCAAACCCTCAGCTTGCAAAAAAACATGATATTGGTTATCTGGCATGAGCATGGAAAAATACCTAGTTTCCCTTTATCAGATGTAAATATATACACATGATTTCTTATCCTAATAATATCCCTGCTAAAATAAGACAAATTCCATGCAAAGTTCCACTTTTTGAATTTAGGATTTTCATTTTGTTTTACTCATTCTAAAAAAAAAAAAAATGTCTGATTATCTTTCCATTCTATACTTCTACACATGGACTGTGGACAATTAAAAACCCAAATTCTTTATTTTCATAGAACATTCAGAAGATTGATTAAGTGATACTTTGTTAAGTACGCAGGTTTGTGAAGATTCTACTAATGGCAAATTCTAGAAGGATAAATCAGATTTATGTCACATTACTAGGGTAAAAAATACGGCTTAGGGGAAGGGAAAAATGTTACTTTCCAATGAGAAGCACAGATATACCAATGGGTCATTTAAATCTATACATTTACTCTCTGATTCCCTGATCAAGAAATCCCTAATGTCATTCCAGTATCAACTAAAGTAGTTAGAGTATGGGGTAAAGGATGCCACACCCGATAAATTCAACCTATGGACATAAATCACCAGTGACAAGATGATTCTCAGAGAATAGTGGCATCAGGGTGAAGATGTTACCCAATGTTCATCTTCATCAATTTCACAACATACCGAATGCTCAATGATTCTCAACACTGAAAAGAACTGAACAGAAAAAGAACAATAACGAGAAAGCAACAGGATGCTCCTATTGTCAAGGAAATTATGACCGCAATCATATCACCCTTTATATCATATCAAATCACCATTTATCGGGGAACCTGGGTGGCTCAGTGGGTTAAGCCTTTGTCTTTGGCTCAGGTCATGGTCTCAGGGTCCTGGGATTAAGCTCTGCATAGGGCTTTCTGCTCAGCAGGGAGCCTGCTTCTCCCTCTTCCTCTGCCTGCCTCTCTGCCTACTTGTAATCTCTCTATCTCTGTGTCAAATAAATAAATAAAATCTTAAAAAAAAATCACCCTTTATAATGGGCTCCATAGGAATGAAATAATACCCCCCTCTACTGCCCATAGCTTGACCAGGATTGTGAATAGTATTAGCCATATAAAAGGGACTCTTGTATTAAATGGATGTTGGCTGGAGAGTGGAAGGTAGAAATTCCTGTTGGATCTTGATACAATAAAAAGAGAATTTATGGAGAGGTTCAAAATCAAACAGGTGAGTACAAAAGGGCAAAGTAAAAGTAAACTGAGGTTCTGGGGCGTGGAATGGAGTCTGACATGGGACAATAGAAATGGGAAAGCTAAGCAATTTGCTTACAAAGAGGTGAAAAACAAAACAAAACAAACAAACATCAGATTCAAAAGAAAAATAAAATATAAAACTCTCATTGCCCTTTTGGCCAGCTTACTAGACAGGCCTATAAGCTAGAGGCACTAATGAAATATGTCATGTTGAAGAGACTGTAGAGGCAAGTGGTTACCCTGACAACAAAAGATGTTGCTCATATTGTTGCACAAAGTGGAAGACACATTTTGACTGTTTTCTCCAGACAGATGATATCTTTCCTAATAAGCTCTCTAAATACACAGCCAAAGTTTTGAGGCCTGAGGCATTCTTCCTTGTGGAGATATATTAGTCCAATGAATGAAACACTTAAATCTTACAGAAAAATTGGCAGCTTGATTGTAACAAAATTAGAGGTTACTACTTTAAACTACTAATCCTTTATAACTGTGGATTGTAAGGTATCAGTCACAATTCCAGCTTCAGGAAACAAAAGATATATGTCACTGGAGACATTTGATTTAAATTAAGGAAAGAGGAAAACCTATGAAGTGGGACTTCAAGCATTTGAACCATGGAAATACTGCCATCTTTTTTAAAAAAGTTTCCTATAGTTAACAATATACTTTAGGAAAATACAGCTAACATGAGGGTAGATTGAAGTAGTCACGTATTTTATCTATGTTATTTTTTTATCTAAGAAAAGAAAATTTGGTTTATATTACTAAAGTTAATTATCCTGTAATGTAATACTATTAAAAAAAGATGTAAAACCACTCTAAAGATGTGTGTGTGTGTGTGTGTGTGTGTGTGTGTGTGTGTGTGTGTTTCATTTCACTAAATGAAAAAGCTATTTACACTCTTGGCCCATAATATATGAATCAGATTAAATTCTCATAAACCAGGAAATAGAAGTAAAATAATGACTATGCAAATTCTGAACATTACTAAATTATATGGCTTAATAATATTATAAGATATGTAGATATATATTATTTCAATCTAGAAGATCATACAGCAATGGGGAAATCCAAAAAGAGCCAAGAAAAAGTTATATTTGGAGCTAGAATGTATAAGAGTTCCTAAAACACTTTAGGAAGGAAATCCCTGGTTTCTACCTACAATTTATTCTGAAGCACAGATTATTTCAATCTGGGTAATTTTAAACCTCTATTTATCTAACTTAAGACCATGTCCACCTGGCACAAACTCTTCTTGGAGGAGGGGCACTTGGGTGGCTTGGTGGGTTAAAGCCTCAGCCTTTGGCTCCAGGTCATGATCCCAGGATCCTGGGATCAGGCCCCACATCGGGCTCTCTGCTCAGTGGGGAGCCTGCTTCCCCCCTCTCTCTGCCTGCCTCTCTGCCTACTTGTGATCTCTGTCTGTCAAATAAATAAATGAAATATTAAAAAAAAAAAAAAAACTCTTCTTGGGAGGAAAAGAAACTATATAATTCTTGGACAATTTCCAAAAGAGACCACATTTGTCTTTGGATTATAGACTCAAAATTGAATGTGACTTTATCTTTTTTTTTTTTTTTAGCATACTTAGTGTTCTTTAAACACATTCATCTTTTACCACTCCCCCCTCCAAGAATAAAGCAAAACTGGCCATGAAAACCTTCTTCACACTATCAGGTAAAAAAAAATATGGAAGATTAAAAAGCACATTAAATTTGGAAGCAGAAGCTTGGTATAAAACCTAATTCTAGTTTCTCTGTAAATTATTTGATATATAAATAAAGGCTTTAGATTAGATTATCTGTAAAAGTTTTTAGATTCTAAACATTAAATAACAGTTTAAAATATTAAACATTCTATTAACCTGCATTTTACATAGCTTTAAGGATGTATCTAATGTTAACAGTGAATTTTCATGCATTATTATGTGAAAAATTTGTTGGTATTTATGGGAGTAATTTTGATACCATCCCCTATGTGAGTGACCTAGAATTAAGGAATAAAGGTGTATTCTGGCATTTACAATTAAAAAAAAAAAAAGCGTAACACTTGAGATGGGAAGCAGAGCTATCTGAAAGCAGAGATTGCAAGATGGTAGATTGAGGACTAAATTTAAGTTCAAGTAAATAAAACTTTTAGGTATATTTTAGTTTAAACTTGAGATATAACCTTAAAATCAAGGTTTTTTTTTTTTAGCATCTACTAATTATTCATTGAACATTATATCAAAAACCAACAATACAAAGAAAAAAAAGATAAGTTGTTTATTTTTTTCTTAAAAACTAAGGGTATATAAGATAGTATATAAAAAGCAGGGCAACATTCCAGAATAACAGAGTCAATCAGCTGTTGCCCCCTGATTTAATGGAACAAGAGGCATATGACCTCTTACCTGGGTCCCTAATGTTATGTCAAATCACTCATTTATTTTACCCATATAGCTGGTTTGCAGCCCATCCCTTAAAGAGACAAAAGAAGTTGAACTTATCGGATAAATCATGTATCAATAAAAAAGGGAGTTACAATAGCAATAAACACATAGAAAAAGAATCACAGAAGCAAATGTTTATACTGTCTCCAAAATCATTAAGTAAGCATCTTGTGAATGAACAGAAATATTCAGTATATGTAGGATATAGATATATGCATATGCTGTATAAGTTCTTTATACAAAAGCTCTTTATGTACAAATTTGGCTCCTGTAAAGAGCTTTTGTATAAAGAACTTACACAGCTCAACACCAAAATGCCAAATAATTCAATTAAAATTTGGGTAGAGGACATAGAAAGACACATTTTCAAAGAAGACATACAGATGACCAATAGACACATGAAAAGATGCACGAATCATTAGGAAAATGCAAATCAAAATCACAATATCACCTCATGCCTGTGAGAATGGCTAAGATCAAAAACACCAGAAACAACAAATGTTGGTAAGGATGTGGAGAAAAAGGAACCCTCTTGCACTGTTGGTGGGAATTCAAATTGGTACAGCCACTGTGGAAAACAGTATAGAGGTTCCCCCCAAAATTAAAAATAGAATCACCATATGATCCAGTAATTCCACTAGTGTGCATTTACTGAAATAAAACTAAAACACTAATTCAAAAATGCGCCCCTATGTTTATTGCAGCATTATTACAATAACCAAGATATGGAAGCAACCTGAGTGTCCATCCATAGATGGATGGAAAAAGATGTGGTGTATATATACAATGGAATATAACTCAGATATAAAAAAGATTTTGCAACAACATGCATTGATCTAGAGGGTATAATGTTAAGTGAAATGAGTCAGAAAAAAAATACCATAGGATTTCCACTCAAATGTAAAACTTAAGAAACAAAACAATTGAGCAAAGAGAAGAGATGAAAAAAACCCGTCTTAAACATAGAAAACAAAGTAGTGGTTGCTAAAGTGGGTAGGGGGATTGGTGAAATAGGTGAAGAGGATTAAGAGTTTACTTATCACGTGATGACCTCTGACTAGTGTATAGAATTGTTGAATCATTCATTATATTGTACACCTAAAACTTACATAACACTCTATGTTATATACTTGAATAAATACACTGGGCTCTTGTAATTCAATGTAGCTCCTACTTCAAATATATTCGGATTGTAAATGTGTGTGTGTGTGTGTGTGTGTGTGTGTGTGTGTGTAAATAATACATAATGCTGAGTTTCATACATCATTTTCTGGCTAGCTTCATTAAAATTAGTTTCCTACTGTCTTACTACTCCCTACCATTCCAGTTCCGAGATCCAAACAGAACCTGGAGTAATCATGAAGCCACCTTGAAGGAATTTCCTAGTCATTCAACTGACATTCTTTAGATGACAGTCAATCTTTCTGTGGCTTGTCCCTTCAAAAAGTAACAGTTGGTTCAATTTTGAAAGACTCATAAAAAGAAAAGTTTATGTAGGCTAAGATCTATAATGTCTAAGCAAGACCAATGTTAATGACTGCAATGATAATGAAAACAATGTCTTCTGAATAAAGGAGCTTCTGCTTACCAGGATAATTAAGAGAGGCAAAGGAAAGAGCCTGAAGATTCTGAAGATTCTGAAATCAAGTTGCATTACTGGAAATTAAATATGGTGTATTTAATGGCTAGGAAAAAAATGAGTGTTTGTGGATATATATGTATATGTTCATAGGTGTGTAAGGCAATGGGAAGGGTGTGGTGAAAGATGAGATGGAATATCATAGAGAGGCTTATAAACCAATGAGTATTCAATGAAAATCCATTGGGAAGATTTAAGTGAGAGAGATATGATGATTATATTAATATTTTAAAATTATTTTGGCTATAGTGTGGAGAATGGCTTAGGACTGGGGATGAGAAGTAGATACAGGATAATCAAAGGAGATTTACTCAATGGATTTCAGAAATGAAAATGTGGAATTTTAATCTAAGTTTTAATGAGACAAAAGTGGATAAAATGGAATATATCTGGAGATAAAAATATTTAATCTTATGATGAATTGAATACGAAGGATGAGAAGAATAAATTGTAAAGTATAACTTTCAAGATCAATACACTATTGTAATGTATACCAAAGATTTTCAATTAATTCACTGTTTTTAACTCTTTAAAAATATTATGTACCTACTTTATGACAGATCCTATTCTAGATGTTAGGATTACATATAGTAATGGTCAAAACAGCAAAAATAACTGCCATCAAAATTTACTTACAGCAAAGAAAGTTACAGAGTAGATAATAAACATAATAGGCAAGTAAATCATATAACAATTTAACAAAGATATGCACTGTGAGAGTGAAAAAAAAAAAAGTATTGTGTTGAGGATCCATGGTGGGAGTGGAACAGTAGATTGCAATTACCAATACATTATGCATTCAGTAGATGGCATTTGAGCAAATTCTTGAAGAAATTTAGGAATTGAGCGATACAGGATATCCAACCTAAGAACATTTCGGCCAAGAGAACATTTCAGAAAAGACCTTACATTAATAGGTACTGATGGGTTTTACAAATACCAAAGCATCCCTAGAGAAGAGTAAGGGAGAAATTAAAGGAGAGGAAGTCAGAGAGGAGACCAGATCTTTTAAATCCTTGCAAGACATGAGAAATTTGTCTTTTCTAATGGGGAACCACTAAATATCTTTGATCAGAGATGTCATGTGATCTAATTTATGTCTTAGAAGATGTATTCTGGCAATTGTGCAGTGATTAAGAAAGTAAAAAGACCAGTTAGGAGGCTACTGCACTAAATCAGAAGAAAAATGATAGTGGTTCAAAAGTAGGTACTTAAAGTCAAGCTGATGTAAGGTAGTTAGCTCCTAGAATATGTTGAAGGTACATTCAACAGGATGGCCTGATTTGGGAATTATGAAAGAAGAAGGACCAATAGTAACGCAAAGATTCTTTAAAAGATTTATTTATTTATTTTGGAGGTAAAGGGGCAGAGGGAGAGAAAATCCTGAAGCAGATTCTCTGCTGAGTGCAGAAGCCCCATGCGGGACTCAATCTTACACCCTGAGATCATGACCTGCACCAAAACCAAGACTCAACCATTTAACCCACTGAGTCACTTGGGCTCCTTGTAACTCCAAGATTTTTACTTTGAGCAAATTTAATTTGTCATTAAATGAGACTGAGAAAGTAGATTTTGTCAATCAAGAGAAGTTTATTTTTAGGCATGCTACTTTGGGAACATTTTTAAAACTACCCTAACTCCCTATCCCTGGGGAGTCTGCTTAAAGATTATTTCCCTCTGTCCCTCCCCCTACTCAAGTGCATTCTCTGTCTCTAAAATAAATAAATAAATCTTTAAAAACTCTAAAAGAAAAAGCAAAGTAAACAGTTGAACAGAGCCTGATAGCAATTTGGTAGTTGTTAGCATGCAGGTACATGTTAAACCATTAAACTATGTAAACTTTATAAGGAAGTGAGAAAAGGTAGAAAAAAGAGGATCATGGTCAGGGCCTACATGCATTCTAATATTCAGAGAGAAGGAGAAATGATGAAGTAAAAAAGACTCAGGTGTGAGAGAAAGTAAGAGACCAATAAAAGAATAACTATATCGGTGACTCATCTTAGAATCATTTTCTATTTCAGGGTTATTATTACATAAAATGATGTAACAGACACAAAAGATCTACTTAAAGTTTGTTTGGAAAGACTGATGTTACTATGTAGAAAACGGTTTCTCAACTTTTGACATTTCAGTCAGGATCATTCCTTGTTATATGGAGCTAGCCTATGTACCGTAGAGTTCTAAGCAGTCTCGCTGGCCTCTACTATACTCACCAAAGATTAGCAGCACACCTCAGTTGTGGCAATAAAAAAATATCTCCAGACATTGCCAAATGTCCCCTGCAGTGGGGCATCATTCTCAGCTGAGGACCACTGACGTAGAAGCACTGAGTGTTCTCTGATGTCTGCTTCCTCTGCAACTTTCAGCATTTATCAAGGGCCTTAATTAATATGTCACAAAACTTACTGAACACCTCCTTGTCCTCATTTCCTCGATCTTTTGGCAGTGCTAGAAATATAAGCTCAATCTCTTTCTCAAAATAGTCTCCTATCTTAGTTTCTGTGACACCACGATTTCTTCTATTCTCCTAATGCACTTCCCACTCACTGTTGTCATTTTAATCTGGCTTCAGAGTTTGGTTCCAGTGCTTCTTTATGTCACCTGTACTCTCTTCTTGGTAATCTAGTCAGGCTTCATGTTCTAGACATCTCCTCTATTCTTCTATTCCTTAAAATCTCTAATCCAGAGACTAAGATCAAGCCTTGAATACACCATTGACTATTTGACAACTCACTTGGATTTTTTACAACCCCTCACTTGGATCTCAGATTTACCATGACTGAAACTGAACCCAGAATTTATTATTTTCCCTATTCATCAAGTTGTAAAATCTAGGTCTTAGGTCCTTCCTATACTCATTTTTTATATCCATTCTATTTGCAAGCTTTGTTAAACTTCTACTCTCTCCATCCCATTTCACTGAGACTATAATATTGTAACCTCCACTATTTTTGCACCAACTTGGAGCACAATCCTCCTATGTGATCTCTTTCTGTTCCAGATTTTCTCCCACCAAATCCATTCCCTACATAAATGTAAAGTAGCTGTCTTATACGTAAATAACATTACTTTCTCCTCATCTTTTAGGTCTTTGCTCAAATCTCTTTCAATGGGCCTTTATGGATCATCCTATTCAAAGAAGTCTTAACAACATCTGAGTTTTTCTTTCTTGGTCTATTCTGTATTTCCTTCAATATAATTTTCAAAATTGGAATTTTTGGTATTTATTTATTTATTTATGAGTTTACTTGACATTGTCTTTGTTCCGCAAAATATAAGCATCATAAGAATAAGACTCTGTTATCATTTTGTATCCTAGGAACACAATACTAAACCTAACAAACAGAATTTCTTAAATAAAGCTTTGGGTATGAATGAAAAACTTGACTGGTTCACCTTAAAATGCTGTACAATATGTTCAACAATATCCTCAGGATTATTAATTGAGGAATCTTATGCTTTATGTAGTCCTACAAGATCTATGTTCAATAAAACTTTAAATATTGATCACAACTGTTACAGAACCATTTAACGCCAATCAACATATATTGTGGAATGCCTGTCTTATGCAATCAGCAATAATCAAGTCACAACATGGCAATAACCTAATGATTTGATAGTTTTATATTTTTTCCAAAGAAATCAGAATAAATGATTTTTGTTGTTAAACGGTTTGAATAAACTCAGATGGTTTGAAAAGTATTCTTGACAAGTAAGTGTAGATAATTTCAAGGTAAAGTTATAAAGATTACCATAAATTTATAAAAATAAATTAAAAAATGGAAAAAGAAACTATCAATTTCTACTAGTTTCCAAAGTCCTAAAACAAGACTTTGTTTTTGACAAAACTTGTGTACACACATATACACACATAAACTTATTTGTGAGCACACCTGCATACCTCTGCACTTGTGTGTGTGTGCATGTATGTGTGTGTGTGTGTGTGTGTGTGTGTGTGATGTACACACAAACCCATATATGGGGGTTTGTGGTTTATAGCTAGGACCCCAATTAAAGATGGAAAGCTATTAAATAAAACTTAGCTGGATATTTCTTAAAAGCTTTCAGGGAAAAATAATTGCCTAATCAACTTACTGAAGAAAAGATATGATTATTAATGAATAAAACTATAAGCATGTTCATTCTGAAACCCTCTTTTGCATAATAGAGAATATGCCAAAAATGGTATCTCATTTTCACTTCTCAAAATTAGGTAGATCAGATAAACCATTTGTTTTGCTCTGGAATATTTAGCTCTTTAATGGTAAAAATCTAATCTGTATTTTTAAAATCATTTGCATTTCTCCAAGCATTGACCTATTTTATAGTGCTTGTCATCATGTACTTTGCTGTACAACATT
This sequence comes from Enhydra lutris kenyoni, assembly GCF_002288905.1. NCBI lineage: Eukaryota > Metazoa > Chordata > Mammalia > Carnivora > Mustelidae > Enhydra > Enhydra lutris. The sequence goes on along the minus strand of NW_019154085.1, from coordinate 90,892,791 downwards.
TTATACTAGAAATGATAAATTGCCAGAAAGTATGCACAATTGTATAATGCTATCATATTCTGTTCTGACTACTAAAATTCAAATTCAGAAATCTCATTATGCTTCACATATAGATTGAATCATGTCAGCCTTTTAAGTTTTAAATTATTTAATTTTCTTAAAGGAAAAAAAAAATCCATCCATTTTGTATAGCCCAGGGGACTAGAAAATCATAAGCATTTCTATCTATAAATAACTTAGACTGTATTTGAAATTTAAATTTATAATCATAATTACTATTCAAGCCATTTTCACAGATTACAGAAGAGTATTCCCTTCACGACTTCCAAAAAAAATCATATTGAAAATTACCTTCCTTTGGAATGGACTTCAGTTAACATTTAGTTGTCTGACTAATATTCTTCTGATTTCTGATACAACATATTTTCTTTACTGAGATGGAAATATGCCAATATTTTCAGTTTCTCTGAACGTGCTTTCAAGACATCCTAATATCCCATGGCTAATTTCTTCCATTTGTTTCACTGATAATGGGGATTTAACTAAAGTACCCATAGTTTGATTTTTGTATTTTTCTTTCTTTCACCCCTTGGTTCAGAAATGGAAACCGATGTTCCATATTCAGCTCAGGGAAAAATCTTTGAGTTTCATTTTCCCCCGGGTGGGGAATTCACAAGTCAGTATCATTTACTATTTGTGTTGTTGGGGTTATGTAGAGGGTTATGAAAATCAGCCATAATATGGCTGGGGTTATGAAATCAGCCATAATATCTGCCTTGCTAAAATGTTAACACAGAGGCTGCTGGGGGTGACAGAGGGTTTAGGAAAAGGGTGTAAGCCTTTGGAACACCAAGCCTTGTGTGATCACTCGATAATTGGAATGTCATGGGGAGTTACCTTCCCCTAACCTTTCTTAGCTCAGACTGCTGGCTGCCCTGTGATCTAAGAGATATATGCACTGTCCCTTAGACTCAGAGAGCCCGATGCAGGGCTCGATCCCAGGACCCTGGGATCATGACCTGAGCCGAAGGCAGAGGCTTTAACCCACTGAGCCACCCAGGCGCCCCCGGATCCATATTTCTGATGACCACTAGTGTCTGGCATATCGTGAGCATCCAATATTTTTTAATGAAAGGATGGATGGATGGATAAATGAAGGAAATAAGAAGATAATTATATGAATAGTTTTAATTTAATGACTTTTTGTCCCTCTTTGACACATTTTTTTAATCTCTTCCACTATTCTCATATGCATTTGATAAATTCTACTGTGCAAACTCGGCTTTGTCTCCCATACATTCTCCCCTTTTCCCCTGTTGCTATTCTACTTATGCTATTCTTGGCTCTCATCAAGATCACTCAATGGATTGTTAGCTGGTCTCTTAGCTCTGTATTTATTTATTTCATTGGCACAATACTACCAAAGCAATAAGCCTGGAGACCTACCTTATTCACATCACTTCTTGAATCAAAATTGTAGTGGTTCGTTATTGACTCAAAAATCATGTCAAAACACCATGGTATTTAAAGTTCTCTAGTCTCAGTTCATTTTACATTACCTATCCTGTCCCCTCCTAGGTGTGCCATGACTCCTAATATCACAGAACGTGCCATGTGGCTTTACACTGCAGCTCCTGGCTTAGAGCTATGTCATTCAATGTATACAACAATATCCTTTGGTTGCTAGTAATAAAAATCAAAGTTTGAAGATAATAAGTTCCCTTCTGAGATCTCACAGCTAGTAAGTAATCCCTCAGGGTTCAAAACCAGATATATTTGACTTCAAAGAACACCTTTATAAGATCTAAACCATGATGGGTTATCTGCCCACCTTTCAAATGTCTACTTATCCTTCAAGTACTTGTTCCAGTGACATCTTTCAGGTAGTTTTCCAGTCTTGGAGATAATACCAAATACTTGTCTACTACCTGCTGGTTTAGAGCTAAGGAATCATACTTGCCCTTCTTCCCCGGAGAATTGCGCTCAACTGACTGCAGCAGCCTCGCTGGGAAGTTAGAGCCCAAAGGTCAACCAATGACTGATGGAGCATATAAAACAGGACCCCTCCCTGCTGTGGGATTTATGTTCCAAAGCATATCCCCTGTGGCTCAATCAAAGATGAGAGTTTCCCTGAAACACAGTCTTTCTGGTGTCTTTCCCCTTATCTCTCCATCTTTTACAGGTTTCTCCTGAACAACACTCCCCTCATAAATAACCTTTACAAGAATTCCTGTCTCAGGCCTCCCTAAGACCCCTCCAACAGGCAATTCTAAAAATTGCTGCCAGAATCCTTCTTTAAGATGAAAATTATGTTACATATACTGTGGTTATGTTATTTATTAACATCACGGACCTTTTTTATAAAATTAATTTTGCAACTTTTCTGTAGGTCCAGAATTAGTTAAAAATAGAAAAGTTAAAAAGACAGCTAAAGCTCTTTTAAAATGAAAATAGTATTTGAGCATCTTATGCCACTTGCCTCTTCAGTTGCTTCCCATGTCTCCCCTTAAAGCTAGAATAAAATTCATTCCTTAACTGTCTGTTTGAGGTCCTAGATGATCTATAGCTGGGCACCTGGGCAACCTCATTTCCAACATTTTCCTGAGTTGCTCATATGTTCCTAGGCATACTAACATCCCTGCTGTTTTTGACATATGCCAAGCTCACTCCTAACTCATAACATGCTGTTCTTTCTGTTTGGAAAGTTATTTGCTTCCATATTCACATAGCTTCCTACCTCTATGATGTTCTCTTCTCAAATATCACCTTTCTAGAGATGACTTTTTTGATAATCCTATTCATAATTCTACTCCCCCCGCATAGTCCCCATTCTTTTCCACATAGCACTCATTAGTATCTGGCATGATTTATATTAAATATTCCATTCTCTGGAGGAAGGTAAGTTTCATGACAGTTGGTAATCTTTTCACAAGAGTTAGGACTTGTCTTCATCATCTTGAACAATTTCTCACACTAGGTAGGTGCTCAATTGGTTCTTGTTAAATCAGTGACTGGAGACACACTTGTGTAAATGAACTAATTCCCCAAAGACTGCTCCTTCCCATAAAGAGTAAAAACAATGTAGTTGAAGGAAAAATCCTATGGCACATTAACAGTTAATAAGAATATAGGTGCCAAATATAAGTAAAATTACAACTACATAAGATACTATAAAGCATAATTATTAAGTAATATGTACTCTAGACATGTATTCTCTCCTTCAGGGTAGAGTGCCGAGGGACGTTGTTTGTGGCATGAACAGGAAGGAGCCTTGAGACTCCTTCAGTTCTGGAAATGTTCCATTGGAGAAGTGTTAAACTTAGACCTTATAAGGTGAGTAAGAATCATCTGGGTGCACAGAAGTCAGAAGGGCATTCTAGATGGGGAGCCTGGGAGGCAAATGCAATGGGAGAAAAACAGGCAAGTAGAACAAAACATGCAGGCTCCTGAGCAGTTGTAGGAGTATAGGGAGTTTGGAGTGGTAGCTTAGATGACATAGCTGGGAGGGATATTAAAGCCTGATTAAAAAGAGCTGTGAATGAAAGGGCAAGGAATCATGATGTCTGCCTTTTACAGAAATTATTTGTTTTCCCACCTCTTTGCCCATTTAGTTTCTTTCTTTTTTTTTTTTTTTTTTTGCCCATTTAGTTTCTGATCCTCTAGAAATATTATCATCTGTCCCAGCATCATTAACATATATCAGTAAAAATACCCTAATACATTATAAACTGTCAAAATTCCATGTATGTGAAATCCTACAAATGGTCTTGCAACTTAGGCAATTTTCAAATAATATCCCCATAATATCACTGGCAATATGATAAGGCCTTAACTTTCAAGTTGGAAAAATACAACATGAAATGTTAATGACTTTCATAAAGTGATAGTATAAATTATTTTACTTGCTTGTAAAAATGATTATATTGCCAACAAACCTGGAAAGAATTGTAACACTAATATGCTGAACATATTGCTCCACATTCTAGACTGTGTCAGAAATACATCATACCTGTGGGTCTTTGCAGATTCTTTTGTACTAAAATTCTTCTCAGAGTACCGTCCATGGCTGCTTCTTCTATGTGGGAGTGGTCCCCAATGACAGTCCAGTACATCATCCTGACGAGACAAGTCAAATGGATTAGCTTGCAGCTAACTCAGCTCTGCTCCTCAAAACAGTTTCCCTTCAGACCATGTGCATCAGAACCACCCCTGAGTCCCTGAAAATGAAGATTCCTGGACCCAACTCTAAACCTACAGACAGGGAATGTCCAATAAGAGCAATTTATTTTTTAATAAAAAATTTTTAATTAAAAATTTTTAAATAAAAAATTTAACATTTCTCTATTTTCCTTTTAGGTCATTGCCTATAAATGAAAAAAGTAAAAGAGTACAAAAAGGAACAATTCAAGCAAAGGAAAGGAAATATTTGTGTTAAAATTGTTTAAATTTGTTCATATGTACACCTTCATCTTTTATTATCACAAATGGCCAAAATACTAATACTCCATACTTCATACGTTCAATATTATAGTTAATGTCTTGAAAATTCAATCTTAGGTTAACCATATTGGTTATGTGTTTATTGAAATGTCCACATAAGACACACACACATTCATACATAGAATATATCATGCAGCAGGCTTTCAGGAAAACACGTATTTTGTGCCATGATTTGGTGTGAAAAGCTCATGCTCTTGTACAGAAGTAGAGGAAATTTTAGAAGCCTTGTGAATCTATTACATGTTGAACATTTATTACAGAAGGAAAACTACAGAGAAGAGGTGGGAAAACAATCCCTAAAAATGGATATGCGTATCAAGAAATATAAATAGTCAACTTGTTAACCTACCCTCTTTTAGGATTTACGGCGATAGCGTAGGGTTCTCCAGCCATGTTTGTTAAGAGTCTGGTGCAGTTGGGGCCATTCAGCTGCCCCACATTGATAGAGTACCTCAGACTGGTCCAGTGAGTGGTGTAGTAACTGAACCAGTGCATTCTAGAATGATCAGTCCAATAAATATTTCCAGCAACCCAGTCAACTGCAATGTCCCTGGGCCTTTTAAATTCAGGACACTGAAAGAAAACAAAACAACACCACAGTATTTTCAAAAGCAAAGTAGTGGAGGGGAGGTCTGTATACATTAATATTGTATGAGAATGATATCAACATGGTCAGGTGTTTTACACAGGTTTTTAAAATATCTAAAATGTTCCATTTTATTCTTAATTTTTATAGATACTGTAATTTCCACAAATCTTAATTGCAATATTCATGGAAGTTTAACCTATCACTGCCTTTGTATAAACACCATCCTGTTAGACAATTTCTAGAATTGTAGACAGTTCACCTGTGACTTCTCCCAGTCAGGATTCTTCTGAGACTAACCATAATTGTGATGTCTAACAAAATAGAATAGTTTAAGAAATCCATATAAATAGTATCATACTGTTCTATTTCTGACTTCTTTTATTCAACATTGTATCTATGAAATTCATTCATAGTGTTGTATATGTCAGTTACTAATACTTTTTTATGATGGGTAGTCATTCATTTTATGAATATGCTAACAGTTTTTTCACCATTTTACTGATGATATCTATTTGGATTATTATAGCCTTAGGCCACTGAACTGAAGCCATGAATATTCTTGTACATGCATTTTGGTGGACACAAAAATTCATTTCTGTTGAGTATTTAACAAGGAATAGAATTGGTGAGTCTTAAGGTATACATATACTTAGCTTGGGTAGATACAGCTAGCATTTTTTTTTTTCAAAAAGTTTTTTACCAATATACCTCTTCTAAGCAATTTAAGGAAGTTCCAGTTTTTCTGCATTCTCACCATATATAATTTGATTTAAAAATTGAAAAAAATATTAGTAAATATGGACACATTTAGAAAGGTACTTTATTTAAACATATTTTAAGGAAAGTTACAATATATCTCATTTATATTAAATGCACAAGCTTGGATTTTCTGCTTTATATTGTATTATTGAGTTATTGTAAGACAGAGAGGTAAAGGAGTTCTTTGCAAATAGACAGTGAGGAAAATAACATACACTCTGTGCCCTTCAATTAACTTGGACAATTCTAGTAGGAACTAGTGTCATAATTAATTTGACATGGTCAAGTTTATTGTGCATAACCAAAAGTGAGAAAGGATACCCAGGGGTATTATATCACAAATGGAAACAATTATTTGAAGGTGATTATGACTAGACATGTGGTCAATGTGTAAGAGCATCATTAGGACCCGGCAACCAGTGGAAATATGGTTTTTAACACATGATAGTTTCTTGAGTGAATTACTAGTGAACAAATTTTACTGAAGGAGTGAGTGGACTTGGATTAAAAGAAGAGAAACTAAACTCAAAAAAGAACATGAGATGTCAATAAACAAGAATTACAAGCCACTGCCTGCTGTGTGATTACTGGGATCTCAAGGAAGGAAAATACGGCCTGAACTAAACGCAGAACCCATAGAAATTCCTAACAACTTTTATTATCAGTCCTTTCACATATTGATTTAAAAACTGAAATTATGAATAGTTACCTATTTCTCAACTCTAACAATAGATACTATCCATCTACCCAGTGATAGCTCAGTGATGTTTAACAAAAAGCACTCTGCAATACAATATGCTTTAGAAACAGTATAAATAATAGTCACAGGTGGGCAGAACATAAATATTTGTCCTGGGTAAACCACAAAATTATTTTCAAATGTTCCAGTATTTAAATTAACTGTAATTTTCCCCCCAGATTTGGCAGTGTTTAAAAGTAAATATATGAACAAATGGCATGGATATGTCAGTGTAAGTCATAAATTCATAAATATGACAGACTATGGAGAAAATAAACATTATAAGCTGTTCAGAGTTCGTTGGAGTTATTTATAATCTTCTAACACTAGTAAAGCAAACCCTCAGCTTGCAAAAAAACATGATATTGGTTATCTGGCATGAGCATGGAAAAATACCTAGTTTCCCTTTATCAGATGTAAATATATACACATGATTTCTTATCCTAATAATATCCCTGCTAAAATAAGACAAATTCCATGCAAAGTTCCACTTTTTGAATTTAGGATTTTCATTTTGTTTTACTCATTCTAAAAAAAAAAAAAATGTCTGATTATCTTTCCATTCTATACTTCTACACATGGACTGTGGACAATTAAAAACCCAAATTCTTTATTTTCATAGAACATTCAGAAGATTGATTAAGTGATACTTTGTCAAGTACGCAGGTTTGTGAAGATTCTACTAATGGCAAATTCTAGAAGGATAAATCAGATTTATGTCACATTACTAGGGTAAAAAATACGGCTTAGGGGAAGGGAAAAATGTTACTTTCCAATGAGAAGCACAGATATACCAATGGGTCATTTAAATCTATACATTTACTCTCTGATTCCCTGATCAAGAAATCCCTAATGTCATTCCAGTATCAACTAAAGTAGTTAGAGTATGGGGTAAAGGATGCCACACCCGATAAATTCAACCTATGGACATAAATCACCAGTGACAAGATGATTCTCAGAGAATAGTGGCATCAGGGTGAAGATGTTACCCAATGTTCATCTTCATCAATTTCACAACATACCGAATGCTCAATGATTCTCAACACTGAAAAGAACTGAACAGAAAAAGAACAATAACGAGAAAGCAACAGGATGCTCCTATTGTCAAGGAAATTATGACCGCAATCATATCACCCTTTATATCATATCAAATCACCATTTATCGGGGAACCTGGGTGGCTCAGTGGGTTAAGCCTTTGTCTTTGGCTCAGGTCATGGTCTCAGGGTCCTGGGATTAAGCTCTGCATAGGGCTTTCTGCTCAGCAGGGAGCCTGCTTCTCCCTCTTCCTCTGCCTGCCTCTCTGCCTACTTGTAATCTCTCTATCTCTGTGTCAAATAAATAAATAAAATCTTAAAAAAAAATCACCCTTTATAATGGGCTCCATAGGAATGAAATAATACCCCCCTCTACTGCCCATAGCTTGACCAGGATTGTGAATAGTATTAGCCATATAAAAGGGACTCTTGTATTAAATGGATGTTGGCTGGAGAGTGGAAGGTAGAAATTCCTGTTGGATCTTGATACAATAAAAAGAGAATTTATGGAGAGGTTCAAAATCAAACAGGTGAGTACAAAAGGGCAAAGTAAAAGTAAACTGAGGTTCTGGGGCGTGGAATGGAGTCTGACATGGGACAATAGAAATGGGAAAGCTAAGCAATTTGCTTACAAAGAGGTGAAAAACAAAACAAAACAAACAAACATCAGATTCAAAAGAAAAATAAAATATAAAACTCTCATTGCCCTTTTGGCCAGCTTACTAGACAGGCCTATAAGCTAGAGGCACTAATGAAATATGTCATGTTGAAGAGACTGTAGAGGCAAGTGGTTACCCTGACAACAAAAGATGTTGCTCATATTGTTGCACAAAGTGGAAGACACATTTTGACTGTTTTCTCCAGACAGATGATATCTTTCCTAATAAGCTCTCTAAATACACAGCCAAAGTTTTGAGGCCTGAGGCATTCTTCCTTGTGGAGATATATTAGTCCAATGAATGAAACACTTAAATCTTACAGAAAAATTGGCAGCTTGATTGTAACAAAATTAGAGGTTACTACTTTAAACTACTAATCCTTTATAACTGTGGATTGTAAGGTATCAGTCACAATTCCAGCTTCAGGAAACAAAAGATATATGTCACTGGAGACATTTGATTTAAATTAAGGAAAGAGGAAAACCTATGAAGTGGGACTTCAAGCATTTGAACCATGGAAATACTGCCATCTTTTTTAAAAAAGTTTCCTATAGTTAACAATATACTTTAGGAAAATACAGCTAACATGAGGGTAGATTGAAGTAGTCACGTATTTTATCTATGTTATTTTTTTATCTAAGAAAAGAAAATTTGGTTTATATTACTAAAGTTAATTATCCTGTAATGTAATACTATTAAAAAAAGATGTAAAACCACTCTAAAGATGTGTGTGTGTGTGTGTGTGTGTGTGTGTGTGTGTGTGTTTCATTTCACTAAATGAAAAAGCTATTTACACTCTTGGCCCATAATATATGAATCAGATTAAATTCTCATAAACCAGGAAATAGAAGTAAAATAATGACTATGCAAATTCTGAACATTACTAAATTATATGGCTTAATAATATTATAAGATATGTAGATATATATTATTTCAATCTAGAAGATCATACAGCAATGGGGAAATCCAAAAAGAGCCAAGAAAAAGTTATATTTGGAGCTAGAATGTATAAGAGTTCCTAAAACACTTTAGGAAGGAAATCCCTGGTTTCTACCTACAATTTATTCTGAAGCACAGATTATTTCAATCTGGGTAATTTTAAACCTCTATTTATCTAACTTAAGACCATGTCCACCTGGCACAAACTCTTCTTGGAGGAGGGGCACTTGGGTGGCTTGGTGGGTTAAAGCCTCAGCCTTTGGCTCCAGGTCATGATCCCAGGATCCTGGGATCAGGCCCCACATCGGGCTCTCTGCTCAGTGGGGAGCCTGCTTCCCCCCTCTCTCTGCCTGCCTCTCTGCCTACTTGTGATCTCTGTCTGTCAAATAAATAAATGAAATATTAAAAAAAAAAAAAAAACTCTTCTTGGGAGGAAAAGAAACTATATAATTCTTGGACAATTTCCAAAAGAGACCACATTTGTCTTTGGATTATAGACTCAAAATTGAATGTGACTTTATCTTTTTTTTTTTTTTTAGCATACTTAGTGTTCTTTAAACACATTCATCTTTTACCACTCCCCCCTCCAAGAATAAAGCAAAACTGGCCATGAAAACCTTCTTCACACTATCAGGTAAAAAAAAATATGGAAGATTAAAAAGCACATTAAATTTGGAAGCAGAAGCTTGGTATAAAACCTAATTCTAGTTTCTCTGTAAATTATTTGATATATAAATAAAGGCTTTAGATTAGATTATCTGTAAAAGTTTTTAGATTCTAAACATTAAATAACAGTTTAAAATATTAAACATTCTATTAACCTGCATTTTACATAGCTTTAAGGATGTATCTAATGTTAACAGTGAATTTTCATGCATTATTATGTGAAAAATTTGTTGGTATTTATGGGAGTAATTTTGATACCATCCCCTATGTGAGTGACCTAGAATTAAGGAATAAAGGTGTATTCTGGCATTTACAATTAAAAAAAAAAAAAGCGTAACACTTGAGATGGGAAGCAGAGCTATCTGAAAGCAGAGATTGCAAGATGGTAGATTGAGGACTAAATTTAAGTTCAAGTAAATAAAACTTTTAGGTATATTTTAGTTTAAACTTGAGATATAACCTTAAAATCAAGGTTTTTTTTTTTAGCATCTACTAATTATTCATTGAACATTATATCAAAAACCAACAATACAAAGAAAAAAAAGATAAGTTGTTTATTTTTTTCTTAAAAACTAAGGGTATATAAGATAGTATATAAAAAGCAGGGCAACATTCCAGAATAACAGAGTCAATCAGCTGTTGCCCCCTGATTTAATGGAACAAGAGGCATATGACCTCTTACCTGGGTCCCTAATGTTATGTCAAATCACTCATTTATTTTACCCATATAGCTGGTTTGCAGCCCATCCCTTAAAGAGACAAAAGAAGTTGAACTTATCGGATAAATCATGTATCAATAAAAAAGGGAGTTACAATAGCAATAAACACATAGAAAAAGAATCACAGAAGCAAATGTTTATACTGTCTCCAAAATCATTAAGTAAGCATCTTGTGAATGAACAGAAATATTCAGTATATGTAGGATATAGATATATGCATATGCTGTATAAGTTCTTTATACAAAAGCTCTTTATGTACAAATTTGGCTCCTGTAAAGAGCTTTTGTATAAAGAACTTACACAGCTCAACACCAAAATGCCAAATAATTCAATTAAAATTTGGGTAGAGGACATAGAAAGACACATTTTCAAAGAAGACATACAGATGACCAATAGACACATGAAAAGATGCACGAATCATTAGGAAAATGCAAATCAAAATCACAATATCACCTCATGCCTGTGAGAATGGCTAAGATCAAAAACACCAGAAACAACAAATGTTGGTAAGGATGTGGAGAAAAAGGAACCCTCTTGCACTGTTGGTGGGAATTCAAATTGGTACAGCCACTGTGGAAAACAGTATAGAGGTTCCCCCCAAAATTAAAAATAGAATCACCATATGATCCAGTAATTCCACTAGTGTGCATTTACTGAAATAAAACTAAAACACTAATTCAAAAATGCGCCCCTATGTTTATTGCAGCATTATTACAATAACCAAGATATGGAAGCAACCTGAGTGTCCATCCATAGATGGATGGAAAAAGATGTGGTGTATATATACAATGGAATATAACTCAGATATAAAAAAGATTTTGCAACAACATGCATTGATCTAGAGGGTATAATGTTAAGTGAAATGAGTCAGAAAAAAAATACCATAGGATTTCCACTCAAATGTAAAACTTAAGAAACAAAACAATTGAGCAAAGAGAAGAGATGAAAAAAACCCGTCTTAAACATAGAAAACAAAGTAGTGGTTGCTAAAGTGGGTAGGGGGATTGGTGAAATAGGTGAAGAGGATTAAGAGTTTACTTATCACGTGATGACCTCTGACTAGTGTATAGAATTGTTGAATCATTCATTATATTGTACACCTAAAACTTACATAACACTCTATGTTATATACTTGAATAAATACACTGGGCTCTTGTAATTCAATGTAGCTCCTACTTCAAATATATTCGGATTGTAAATGTGTGTGTGTGTGTGTGTGTGTGTGTGTGTGTGTGTAAATAATACATAATGCTGAGTTTCATACATCATTTTCTGGCTAGCTTCATTAAAATTAGTTTCCTACTGTCTTACTACTCCCTACCATTCCAGTTCCGAGATCCAAACAGAACCTGGAGTAATCATGAAGCCACCTTGAAGGAATTTCCTAGTCATTCAACTGACATTCTTTAGATGACAGTCAATCTTTCTGTGGCTTGTCCCTTCAAAAAGTAACAGTTGGTTCAATTTTGAAAGACTCATAAAAAGAAAAGTTTATGTAGGCTAAGATCTATAATGTCTAAGCAAGACCAATGTTAATGACTGCAATGATAATGAAAACAATGTCTTCTGAATAAAGGAGCTTCTGCTTACCAGGATAATTAAGAGAGGCAAAGGAAAGAGCCTGAAGATTCTGAAGATTCTGAAATCAAGTTGCATTACTGGAAATTAAATATGGTGTATTTAATGGCTAGGAAAAAAATGAGTGTTTGTGGATATATATGTATATGTTCATAGGTGTGTAAGGCAATGGGAAGGGTGTGGTGAAAGATGAGATGGAATATCATAGAGAGGCTTATAAACCAATGAGTATTCAATGAAAATCCATTGGGAAGATTTAAGTGAGAGAGATATGATGATTATATTAATATTTTAAAATTATTTTGGCTATAGTGTGGAGAATGGCTTAGGACTGGGGATGAGAAGTAGATACAGGATAATCAAAGGAGATTTACTCAATGGATTTCAGAAATGAAAATGTGGAATTTTAATCTAAGTTTTAATGAGACAAAAGTGGATAAAATGGAATATATCTGGAGATAAAAATATTTAATCTTATGATGAATTGAATACGAAGGATGAGAAGAATAAATTGTAAAGTATAACTTTCAAGATCAATACACTATTGTAATGTATACCAAAGATTTTCAATTAATTCACTGTTTTTAACTCTTTAAAAATATTATGTACCTACTTTATGACAGATCCTATTCTAGATGTTAGGATTACATATAGTAATGGTCAAAACAGCAAAAATAACTGCCATCAAAATTTACTTACAGCAAAGAAAGTTACAGAGTAGATAATAAACATAATAGGCAAGTAAATCATATAACAATTTAACAAAGATATGCACTGTGAGAGTGAAAAAAAAAAAAGTATTGTGTTGAGGATCCATGGTGGGAGTGGAACAGTAGATTGCAATTACCAATACATTATGCATTCAGTAGATGGCATTTGAGCAAATTCTTGAAGAAATTTAGGAATTGAGCGATACAGGATATCCAACCTAAGAACATTTCGGCCAAGAGAACATTTCAGAAAAGACCTTACATTAATAGGTACTGATGGGTTTTACAAATACCAAAGCATCCCTAGAGAAGAGTAAGGGAGAAATTAAAGGAGAGGAAGTCAGAGAGGAGACCAGATCTTTTAAATCCTTGCAAGACATGAGAAATTTGTCTTTTCTAATGGGGAACCACTAAATATCTTTGATCAGAGATGTCATGTGATCTAATTTATGTCTTAGAAGATGTATTCTGGCAATTGTGCAGTGATTAAGAAAGTAAAAAGACCAGTTAGGAGGCTACTGCACTAAATCAGAAGAAAAATGATAGTGGTTCAAAAGTAGGTACTTAAAGTCAAGCTGATGTAAGGTAGTTAGCTCCTAGAATATGTTGAAGGTACATTCAACAGGATGGCCTGATTTGGGAATTATGAAAGAAGAAGGACCAATAGTAACGCAAAGATTCTTTAAAAGATTTATTTATTTATTTTGGAGGTAAAGGGGCAGAGGGAGAGAAAATCCTGAAGCAGATTCTCTGCTGAGTGCAGAAGCCCCATGCGGGACTCAATCTTACACCCTGAGATCATGACCTGCACCAAAACCAAGACTCAACCATTTAACCCACTGAGTCACTTGGGCTCCTTGTAACTCCAAGATTTTTACTTTGAGCAAATTTAATTTGTCATTAAATGAGACTGAGAAAGTAGATTTTGTCAATCAAGAGAAGTTTATTTTTAGGCATGCTACTTTGGGAACATTTTTAAAACTACCCTAACTCCCTATCCCTGGGGAGTCTGCTTAAAGATTATTTCCCTCTGTCCCTCCCCCTACTCAAGTGCATTCTCTGTCTCTAAAATAAATAAATAAATCTTTAAAAACTCTAAAAGAAAAAGCAAAGTAAACAGTTGAACAGAGCCTGATAGCAATTTGGTAGTTGTTAGCATGCAGGTACATGTTAAACCATTAAACTATGTAAACTTTATAAGGAAGTGAGAAAAGGTAGAAAAAAGAGGATCATGGTCAGGGCCTACATGCATTCTAATATTCAGAGAGAAGGAGAAATGATGAAGTAAAAAAGACTCAGGTGTGAGAGAAAGTAAGAGACCAATAAAAGAATAACTATATCGGTGACTCATCTTAGAATCATTTTCTATTTCAGGGTTATTATTACATAAAATGATGTAACAGACACAAAAGATCTACTTAAAGTTTGTTTGGAAAGACTGATGTTACTATGTAGAAAACGGTTTCTCAACTTTTGACATTTCAGTCAGGATCATTCCTTGTTATATGGAGCTAGCCTATGTACCGTAGAGTTCTAAGCAGTCTCGCTGGCCTCTACTATACTCACCAAAGATTAGCAGCACACCTCAGTTGTGGCAATAAAAAAATATCTCCAGACATTGCCAAATGTCCCCTGCAGTGGGGCATCATTCTCAGCTGAGGACCACTGACGTAGAAGCACTGAGTGTTCTCTGATGTCTGCTTCCTCTGCAACTTTCAGCATTTATCAAGGGCCTTAATTAATATGTCACAAAACTTACTGAACACCTCCTTGTCCTCATTTCCTCGATCTTTTGGCAGTGCTAGAAATATAAGCTCAATCTCTTTCTCAAAATAGTCTCCTATCTTAGTTTCTGTGACACCACGATTTCTTCTATTCTCCTAATGCACTTCCCACTCACTGTTGTCATTTTAATCTGGCTTCAGAGTTTGGTTCCAGTGCTTCTTTATGTCACCTGTACTCTCTTCTTGGTAATCTAGTCAGGCTTCATGTTCTAGACATCTCCTCTATTCTTCTATTCCTTAAAATCTCTAATCCAGAGACTAAGATCAAGCCTTGAATACACCATTGACTATTTGACAACTCACTTGGATTTTTTACAACCCCTCACTTGGATCTCAGATTTACCATGACTGAAACTGAACCCAGAATTTATTATTTTCCCTATTCATCAAGTTGTAAAATCTAGGTCTTAGGTCCTTCCTATACTCATTTTTTATATCCATTCTATTTGCAAGCTTTGTTAAACTTCTACTCTCTCCATCCCATTTCACTGAGACTATAATATTGTAACCTCCACTATTTTTGCACCAACTTGGAGCACAATCCTCCTATGTGATCTCTTTCTGTTCCAGATTTTCTCCCACCAAATCCATTCCCTACATAAATGTAAAGTAGCTGTCTTATACGTAAATAACATTACTTTCTCCTCATCTTTTAGGTCTTTGCTCAAATCTCTTTCAATGGGCCTTTATGGATCATCCTATTCAAAGAAGTCTTAACAACATCTGAGTTTTTCTTTCTTGGTCTATTCTGTATTTCCTTCAATATAATTTTCAAAATTGGAATTTTTGGTATTTATTTATTTATTTATGAGTTTACTTGACATTGTCTTTGTTCCGCAAAATATAAGCATCATAAGAATAAGACTCTGTTATCATTTTGTATCCTAGGAACACAATACTAAACCTAACAAACAGAATTTCTTAAATAAAGCTTTGGGTATGAATGAAAAACTTGACTGGTTCACCTTAAAATGCTGTACAATATGTTCAACAATATCCTCAGGATTATTAATTGAGGAATCTTATGCTTTATGTAGTCCTACAAGATCTATGTTCAATAAAACTTTAAATATTGATCACAACTGTTACAGAACCATTTAACGCCAATCAACATATATTGTGGAATGCCTGTCTTATGCAATCAGCAATAATCAAGTCACAACATGGCAATAACCTAATGATTTGATAGTTTTATATTTTTTCCAAAGAAATCAGAATAAATGATTTTTGTTGTTAAACGGTTTGAATAAACTCAGATGGTTTGAAAAGTATTCTTGACAAGTAAGTGTAGATAATTTCAAGGTAAAGTTATAAAGATTACCATAAATTTATAAAAATAAATTAAAAAATGGAAAAAGAAACTATCAATTTCTACTAGTTTCCAAAGTCCTAAAACAAGACTTTGTTTTTGACAAAACTTGTGTACACACATATACACACATAAACTTATTTGTGAGCACACCTGCATACCTCTGCACTTGTGTGTGTGTGCATGTATGTGTGTGTGTGTGTGTGTGTGTGTGTGATGTACACACAAACCCATATATGGGGGTTTGTGGTTTATAGCTAGGACCCCAATTAAAGATGGAAAGCTATTAAATAAAACTTAGCTGGATATTTCTTAAAAGCTTTCAGGGAAAAATAATTGCCTAATCAACTTACTGAAGAAAAGATATGATTATTAATGAATAAAACTATAAGCATGTTCATTCTGAAACCCTCTTTTGCATAATAGAGAATATGCCAAAAATGGTATCTCATTTTCACTTCTCAAAATTAGGTAGATCAGATAAACCATTTGTTTTGCTCTGGAATATTTAGCTCTTTAATGGTAAAAATCTAATCTGTATTTTTAAAATCATTTGCATTTCTCCAAGCATTGACCTATTTTATAGTGCTTGTCATCATGTACTTTGCTGTACAACATTTTATACTAGAAATGATAAATTGCCAGAAAGTATGCACAATTGTATAATGCTATCATATTCTGTTCTGACTACTAAAATTCAAATTCAGAAATCTCATTATGCTTCACATATAGATTGAATCATGTCAGCCTTTTAAGTTTTAAATTATTTAATTTTCTTAAAGGAAAAAAAAAATCCATCCATTTTGTATAGCCCAGGGGACTAGAAAATCATAAGCATTTCTATCTATAAATAACTTAGACTGTATTTGAAATTTAAATTTATAATCATAATTACTATTCAAGCCATTTTCACAGATTACAGAAGAGTATTCCCTTCACGACTTCCAAAAAAAATCATATTGAAAATTACCTTCCTTTGGAATGGACTTCAGTTAACATTTAGTTGTCTGACTAATATTCTTCTGATTTCTGATACAACATATTTTCTTTACTGAGATGGAAATATGCCAATATTTTCAGTTTCTCTGAACGTGCTTTCAAGACATCCTAATATCCCATGGCTAATTTCTTCCATTTGTTTCACTGATAATGGGGATTTAACTAAAGTACCCATAGTTTGATTTTTGTATTTTTCTTTCTTTCACCCCTTGGTTCAGAAATGGAAACCGATGTTCCATATTCAGCTCAGGGAAAAATCTTTGAGTTTCATTTTCCCCCGGGTGGGGAATTCACAAGTCAGTATCATTTACTATTTGTGTTGTTGGGGTTATGTAGAGGGTTATGAAAATCAGCCATAATATGGCTGGGGTTATGAAATCAGCCATAATATCTGCCTTGCTAAAATGTTAACACAGAGGCTGCTGGGGGTGACAGAGGGTTTAGGAAAAGGGTGTAAGCCTTTGGAACACCAAGCCTTGTGTGATCACTCGATAATTGGAATGTCATGGGGAGTTACCTTCCCCTAACCTTTCTTAGCTCAGACTGCTGGCTGCCCTGTGATCTAAGAGATATATGCACTGTCCCTTAGACTCTGTTTAGTAGAACACGCAATTAGCATACCGTATCTTTTTTTTTTTTAAAGATTTTATTTATTTATTTGACAGAGAGAAACACAGCTAGAGAGGGAACACAGCAGGGGGAGTGCGAGAAGGAGAAGTAGGCTTCTCACCCAATAGGGAGCCTGGTGTGGGGCTCAATTAGCATACCGTATCTTTTTTTTTTTTTTAAAGATTTTATTTATTTATTTGACAGAGAGAAACACAGCTAGAGAGGGAACACAGCAGGGGGAGTGCGAGAAGGAGAAGTAGGCTTCTCACCCAATAGGGAGCCTGGTGTGGGGCTCAATCCCAGAACCCTGGGATCATGACCTGAGCTGAAGACAGATGCTTAAGGACTAAGCCATCCAGGTACCCCAAGCATTGTATCTTTCCTGTAAATAGATCCTCCCAGTTTCAGTAAAACCCCAGGTCAACATCCCCTGCTTGAGAAACAATGATAAGGATTTGTGATTATCCTGAAGGACCAATAAAAGCAAGTGAAGAGCAAAGTGTCTTCATTTCTGAGTGAAGACCTCCTTGCTTTCTTCTCTCCTTTCACAGCAAAGTTTGCTTAGTAATCTTTCATCTGTTGGTACAGGCATTGCTGGCCATTCCTGGCATTGTGTCAAAACTGAGAAGATGCAATAGATTGTATGCACATTAAACTACTGGATGACTAGCTGATGACTGATAAAAAAACAGATACCATACATTGCAGAGTAATTCAGCGGGATAAAAAAAAAAATCAAATCTTTATCCATAGCTGGACTTCAGAGGAATAAAAACAAATTTTCCAGGTAAACAACTAGATAGACATAAACTATGTCACACATCTTTTGGAAATCATATATATTTACTATCTGAAAGGGGCTTTAGAAATCTTCTACTTCAATATGATAGTTGTTTTTGAGGTAAGTAAGTTGAGACTCAGAGACGTAACTATTCTTTCAAGTTAAAGTCTAAATTTGGTTACATTTTAGCTGCATGGCCATAAATGAGTCATTTACTCATCTAAGAATGCATATTAATTATTAAGAATGTCAGAATGGACTTATTCCAATATTTATAATATTGAGGAATCAGGATTACAAAAAGATTTAGGAAGCAAATAACTGCCCTCATCTGTATAGTCTTAAGTTTTGTTTTATTTTGTTTGCAATGCCTTGATTGGAACTTCTATGGAATGCTGAGTGGCTAAGAACATGGTCGTAAAACTCATGGCTCAGAGGTTCCAATCTTATAATCTTGACATTTGATTAGCTATGATGGAGTCTTAGAAACTGCACCCTAGTGTTACCCACTTTCTTCCTAATGAATCCTGTCTTTCATGAGTAAGTCTGAAAAGAGACAGAAAAACAAAGTCTAGAAGATATAACATATGTAATCATTACAATTACCTTGGCTAATTGAATTTAAATTAAAAAAAAAGACAAAATGAAGTTTCATATCCTATTAGCAAAAGACTAATCTAGTAGCTTTGCCATCATTTACAAAAGATTCTATACCACAGTTATAAAATTAAAAATTAAAATATATAAGGGGAAGCCTGGGTGACTCAGTCAGTTAAGCTTCTGCCTTGGGGTCTCAAGTCACGATCACAGAGTCCTGGCTCCCTGCTCAGTGGGAAGTCTCCTTCTCCTTCTCTCTCTCTCTCCCCTTTCCCCATCTCATGCTCGCTCTCTCTCAAAAAACAAACAAACAAAAATTAAAAAAAAAAAGAGATATATACAGGTAAATATATATAATACAAATAAAACATACACATTTATATATTTCTATGTACAAGAATAAAAACAGTTATCTAACTGTAAGCAAATTTGGCTTTGGGTTTAAAATAAACTTTTTTCACTAGAAGATACTGGTTATATATTAATTATTAATCTCCCCAGATAAAACTAAAATAATTATCCAGTACTTTTCACTGAAAAATTTCTACCAAATGAAAGATGTATTTTTAGAAAATAAAATTCAGAGAAAATTAAGTTGTAAATAATTTTCATGTAATTATATGCATCTTAGAGAAGAACATCTTGTCAATCACCAGCACTATCGTCGGCATCATCAGAAGCATCATTGTGGTCATCACCCCATTAATAGCAAGCCTCTAGAGGCACTTGTCATGTGCCAGGGGCTGTAAACATAGTTAACAGTTCCTGTATATTTATACACACAAGATTAAAAACCCAGGCAAGGTAACTCCATAGTACATACTCTTCAAAACTTCATTAATAACAGTTACCTTAGGAACAAAGTGTTTGCAAAGCAGACTTGTGTTCCACAGGTAATGAAAGCTAAAGCTAGCCAAGACTGAACCAGCTTTCTAGTCTGATAGCAAGTGAGTAAGTGAAGGAAGGCAGAGGGATCTACTAAATTTTATGGCTCTCTCCTAGAACTGTTCTTTATGTAACTTAAAGGTATTGTGTAATGCTCACTGTGTTTGGCAGGGGACGACTTGAAGAAATAGGTCTGATATATATATATATATATATATATTTTTTTTTTTTTGGCTCACAGTGAATTTGATCTAACCTGAATTAGAAAGGTAATATAACTTCATTAAAACCAGAGTACAGCTATCTACCTGATAAAAATGTGTTCCAGATTTCTATCAAATGGTATTCATGCAGTTCAAATCTTTATGGGCGATACTACCACAAAGGATAGTAAGTACTTCCAGATAGGTTCCTCTGATTCTTTTCAAATACAAAGATTCAATTATATCCTACTGTGACAGCACTTGACTTTTTGGTTGTATGGGAATGGGCCAGGCCTCATAAAAATAAGTATTTATCTGTCATTTTTCTCCCCTGTTACCTCAAAATACAAAATACACAATAATTTACATGCCCTAAAAAAAAAAAAAAAAAAAAGTAGTCTACAACCACAAATCTAAACAAATGCTCTAGTTTATTTTTCTCAAAAGGAATAACCATGGTAATCAACATGTCCATCATACACCAGCAAATAATATCACTCTGTTTTGGATGTTCCCTGAAATATAGTTATCAGGAGTCAGAAGAAATGGTTACACAATTGAGTTGATCTCTTGCCCTAGAAGAGTGGTGTATTTCCGATATTGTTCAAAATGAAATAATATTCCCTGCATATTTTAAGTTTATTTTCTAACATGAAAACAAAGTAATGATTCCCAACCTCATTTCATAGTGAAAAAAACTCACATTATATAATGTTAAATAATATAAAACATAAAATGTACTAGAAATATTAGGTATTATTCATTACCATTCTTACATAGCTAAAGCAAAGGTACTTAAAGAAAAACATAATATCATGCAATTAAATTATATGCAGCTGTGAGAATAAAGTAGGGAAATTCTTGATTTCTGTTTAGGTAGATTATTGGGAGAAATAACTGTACATATTAATTACCTCCTATAATCAGATATTGTGATTGATAGATAAAAAAAATAGGGAGGTGGAAAAGTATGAGCCTTCAAATAGTCAATGTTATTTACTTACAATCAAGCCACTGTTTGCTTGCCTTTTTTCTCTGCCATGGATCCTTTTGTAGAAAATTCCGCCTGGATTAAACTGAGTACTCCAAATAATCATATCTCTTTGATAATATACATCCATCCCTGTTATCCTTGAATTATGTTCAATATGAGAAATTTGTTGATGATCGCCACTGTAGTTGAATGGATATATAAAACCCAGGATATCAGTGTCATTAGCAATGTAGAGAACTTGATCTTCAGAGCCTGGAGATTATTATAATAAAATACAAAAATAAAGTAAATTTCAACTAATGTAAAAGCAATAATTGTACTTTTAAATTATCTTGAATTATTATTCTTAACAGTTTCTTGTTCAATAAAAATCAACCAACTTTGTACCATACTATAGTCTCCGTGACTTATTTCTAAAACACACTTACCTAAACTTAATGAGAGTTATTGATGTAGGTTTTCCCAAGACACAGCTTACCTTATGGCTAGGAATCAGGTATTTGTGCTAGATATTCTTTTCATAAAGAGGGATTTCTATTTGATAAATTGCAATACATTATGTTCTAATGCTTTGATCCTCAATATTCAGATGTTATGTTTGTGTACTCATTAAGCCTCAAACATTCCTGACCATTTAGTTTATGCATCCAATTCATCATTTTCTTAGGTTAAGAAATGAAAATTAAGAGGGGGAGAGTCTTCTTCTAATATTCATATATCTCAAATATTCTTCTAATTTTATTATAAAAATATATCAGGATTTACTAGATTTAAATATCATGTCAATATTATTTAGGATCTTGCTAGCGGATCCCTGTAATCTGAAGTTTTGACACCTACAATAAAATACTAATGTCATTTGTATATTGAGACAAGTAAAACCCTAAAGTGAATTGTTAATATATTAAATAAATTATTAATGAGACCATGACGATTGAATTATATATACACTATCTGCAAATTAGAAAAAATAGACTATGAATTCTAGTTCAGCCCTATGGGTTTAATGGTTCTCACTTGGTTATGTTTATCTACTCTATGGCAGGCACTATTCTACAACTTTCATAATTTATCTCCTCCACTTATAGGAAGTAGAGATTCATATTTCCATTTTACAGATGAAGAACTGAGACTCAAAGAGTTTCATAACTTCCCCAAGGCTACAGATCATAAAGGCATAATGCTAGGATTCAAATTCAAGTACATTTACCTCTCTAGCCCATCCTTAATCCACTACATCATGTTGTTTTCCACCTGTAATAACTGTTTTATTAACAATGTCCAATCATGTCCCGTAACTTAATAATATTTGTTATAATATTATTTAGTAAAAACCAGAGCACAAAAATTCATAACCAAAAAAGTCCCAAATACCTGTTTAAGTTTTAAAAATGATATTTCTAAGTAAAGGAGGTCTGAATTAAAGCATGATTTTATTTCAAAACCTTTTAAATTCTTACTCAAAATTCCATTCTCCTTATAGTGCTAACCTTTAACCCTTTAAACTGTTATTTTTATCCATTATATAATAATATTTTTCATATACACTGAGAGCAGGCCATAAAGAGAGATGCTTCATATTCTATCACGTTGGCTTGTAAACTTTTCCCTTCTTCTGACAGATTTTTCAAACATGAAAGTGGTTTTAACAATAACCACATATTTGATAATCATGTCTATAAATCATCCCAGATTAGATTAAGAATGACAACAAACCAATTTCGCAAATTAGCCAATATTAAAAAGAGATTTTGTTATATTTTCAGGCATGGAGCTATTGCTAAAATATAATATGAAACATTGTTTTCCCCATAAGATATTTATAGCAGTTATAATAGAATTTGAAATAACTGTTATAACCTTACCTTTTGCTATGCAGGTGTTATTCTTTTCCTGAAAATTCTGGTCACACACACATTTATATGACCCTTCCATATTGATACATTGGTGGGAACATGTGCCAAACACCAAACATTCATTAAGATCTAGAAGAGAAGAGCTCCAAATAGCATCATCATACCTCCAATTTCCGTTTCTGTTCTTTCCACATTTAAAAAAAGACAAATTTACTTTTCTTCCTTCAACTTATTTCTATTTCTTTTATTGTCCTTCTAAAACTCTCAAGTATATGATTTGCTATGTCATATTTTCTGGCCGTAACAATTTTTACAATAGTTTCACTGTAATAATTCATCAATTGTTTGTACGTTGCTTTT
The DNA here is from genome assembly GCF_002288905.1 of Enhydra lutris kenyoni. Lineage (NCBI taxonomy): Eukaryota > Metazoa > Chordata > Mammalia > Carnivora > Mustelidae > Enhydra > Enhydra lutris. The sequence continues at coordinate 90,869,521 of NW_019154085.1, read as the reverse complement.
TAATACACTTAACACATTGAAAGAGCCCTTTCAAACTTCCCTAGTATTTTCATTCATTCAAATGCTTCTTGAGGTTTCCTTTTGAGACTGTTTCTGATTACCTACCTCCATACATTTGTACATATCATATACGGTCCTATAAGCCCCTTGCCCACCTTGACCTAAAGAATTTTTATTCATCTCTTAAGATCCACATGCATAAAACATTTCTTGTTCTCCACCAACGTACATCCATCCCACAGTTTCTCCACTATTTACTATCTGGGTGTTTCTCTCTTAGAACACTCTATGTACTATATATTATATATGTAGTCATATATTCATACCCCCTACTTGACTGTCAGCCCCTGGAGGGCATTAATTATTATTAATTTTTTTGTCTGTGTGTTACACAATTCCTGGCCAAAAAATGAAGATACAGATACAACTGTAACACACTTCTGGCTTCCTATACACAAAGAAACAATGTTACAAGAAGGGCTATGTGAAATAAACAAACAAAAGCAACAAAACCCTGAATGTCTACAAATAAATGGATACATGTGCATTATAAGTAATAAATAAATAAATCACAGGCAATATTCTGTTGTTTAGCACATGCCTCTAATTTTAATGGCTTATGCAGAGCCAGCAATGATGTCAGGTGACTCTAGTGAATTACTACTTTCTCTCTCTATTTTCAGTCAGCTTAATTCTTCTGCTTTTTTTTCATGTCACCCTAATTATGTAATAAATCTGTGAGATAATTCCTTCTTTTGAATTAGAAAATTTAAGAATAAGCACAGCAATAATAATTATCTTTCATTTAGCTCTCAACTGTGTTCCGAAGCCTTAGTGGTAGAGATCAGGACTTTCCCAGGGACACTTGCAATGACAGGGGCGAGGCTCAAACACAGGCTTTCTGATTCCTTTGTGTCTACTATGATACTTTGCCCAAGGTGAACTTAGGCATTCATGACAATTTATTTCTGTGTTTCATTGAAATATAGGACAAAGAGATAAAGAAAGCTGTATTGTTAGTGAATACCATACCAGGGACAAAGCAAAATACATTTTATTGGCACCTGGCCATCAAAAAAGTATTACAATAAATACATTTGACTGTTTGACATCTGTAACTTTGAACAGCATGTTATTTGATCTTTCATTTCCCTTTGATATGGAGTCAAAATAAGCAAAAATCTACATGATTTGATAAAAATTTTGGGCCCCTCACATGGCCTTATATTGGCCAGAATCACCATTTTCTCTTCATCTCTATACTAATGCCAGGGGGTCCAGCTCACTCAGTTTGTAGAGTATGTGAGTCTTGATCTCAGGGTTGGGTATTTAAGTCCCACGTTGGGAAGAGAGATTACTTAAAAGTACACACACACACACATACACACACACACACACACACACACTAATGTTGATACTGTGAGATTTCGTAAGGGGTGGAAGAATCTCACACATGTCCAAGACATAGAACAGTGCCCGACACACAGCAACTGTTAATCCATTGTACTTCTCTGCTGTTTTCTATAATTTGTCTTCTCTTTACATATTCTAATTAAAACATATTGGCTCTAACATCACATAGTAATTTCTTAGTCTCTTTTTGAGTTATATATAGGGAAAGCACAAACGCATTTCAATTTTTTGAATTATGAATCAAAGTCATGTCTTTCCCTTCCTCCGTACCAAATCAAATTGCTTTTCCTTGCTATCAAAGCTTCCTTTAATAAGGATACAAATTTTATTGGAGTGCAGAAGTTACTAATTTACGCAAAAAGAATACTGGATTTGTAGCAACTTAAAATGAAGACAGAAGTTGCAGCTTTTATTTGACATAGAACAATTAAAAATACAGAAAATTTTGAGAATTTTGAGTTTTAAATATTAAGTTTATAAGGAAATTCAGCCCATTATTCATAAATAAATGTTAGTAAATTAATGATATTGAAATTAAAATTTCGAAGAGGTTGTGTGTATGCATGTGTGTGTTTATATATAATTGATAGGAAGTTTCTGGGGAAGAAAGAAATAATATAGCCTTGAGAAATAATTTACTTCTTAAATTAAAATAGAGAAAACCTAAGGGTTCTTGGGTGGCTCAGTAGGTTGAGCATCTGATTCTTGATTTTGGCTCAGGTCATGATCTCAGGGTCCTGAGGTTGGGCTCCATGCTCAGCAGGGAGTCTGCTTAAGATTCTCTCTATCCGGGGCACCTGGGTGGCTCAGTGGGTTGGGCCGCTGCCTTCGGCTCAGGTCATGATCTCAGGGTCCTGGGATCGAGCCCCGCATCGGGCTCTCTGCTCTCTAGGGGAGCCTGCTTCCTCCTCTCTCTCTGCCTGCCTCTCTGACTGCTTGTGATCTCTCTGTCAAATAAATAAATAAAATCTTTAAAAAAAAAAAAAAAAAAAAAAAGATTCTATCCTTCTCCCTGTGCCCCTCCCCCTGCTCGCTCTCTCTAAAATAAATAAATAAATCTTTAAAAAATATATTTAAAAATATAGAGAAGGCTGTTAGTTTTCAGTGCTCCATATTAATGGAGAAATAAAATGACATAGGTAATTCAAACAAGTATATAATTCAAAATATACGTAAATATTGACATGGCCATACTTCTTTCCCTTTTGGGTGGATATAATTAATTCATTTCAATAATCTCATTTTGATTGACACAAAGCAAAAATCATTTTTCTCTATCCAAGAATAACATGGACAGTAGAGAAGGCAGCTGGTGGGTGAAAGCATTTTACAACTTGAATTTACAGTAGATAAGCCAGCCTTAAACAATTTAGGCTTGGCTCTAATCACAATAACATGAATTTTAATGGAGAAACTGTCAGTAAGTACATATAAGTCTGTATTTCATGGCTCTCTCATTAAAGCTTCGATGTATATTATATTTACCTATAATTTACTATGAGATCCTGGCTATCCTATCATGCTCAATTTTTAGATGATCTCAAGTAAGTTGATAGAGATTTCTTTAGATCCTGTCTTTGAATTTTAGAAGGCATTCTTGATAATATAAAGCACTGTTTGAGACATGGTGATAGGACAAAAGCCCACAGTTCTCTCAAAGTGAATTACCTATTGCAGTACCGCAAATGCCACACCTCGAGAGAGATGGGTCATCATAAACATGTTCTTTCATGAAATGTCTCTAATTCTCCAATAGTTCCTGAACCAGCAATTTTTTTGATTTGCATTTCAAAACAGAGTTGTAACAGTACAATTGAAATTCCTGCAGGTCTGAATCTGCTATAGAAAAGGCTTTGTAGTCTCAGAGATGGTTAGCTTAGCCATACAAACAGGCTTTTGACCCCAGGGACTTTCACTCTTGTAGGTAAAACGGTATCCCGTAGATACACACCAATCTGATGAAAATCAATCCCATGTCATCTCACAATTTAACAGCCTTGTGAGTCTTTTATAACCTAAAGATTTAAGAGCAAGCTGTTGAGGAAATGTACTATACCTTCACACTGTCTGTTTTTCATGTTTCTCTGAAATCCAGGCTTACAGCGACAAAAAACAGATGTCTTTATTTGATTACAATATGCATCATCTCCACATGGATTCACATTATCTTCACAGGTATATTCAGCGGGAGCTAGGATTTAAAAATACCATCAAAACTAATATAATTCTAATTCCTGAAGTGGGAGTTTACCTTTTTTCTTAACTTGAAATTATATTTATTATTCCACAGATAAGTATTTTTGAATTTATAAGATTATGACCTTCTTTCTGTCTAAGTCATGATTTCTTATAAAAGTATAGAAGCAGATAAAAATCTGAGCCCATTTACACTGAATATAGTTTCAGACCAAACTGCCAATAGCTGATATTTACAGCTGTTGAAGTACACTACTTGTGGAAGGAATTCGAGAGTCAATGTTTCTAATGACAGGTTATCATTACAATGGTACGATGTATGAGTACTATATCCTTCTCTAGGAAACAAAAGGTTTCCTAGAAGCTCCCAGAGATGTGGGCATTAATTGCTAACCTAAATTTAGTATTCAGGAATTCAATCAAGGGTACTACCATGTTACTCAAACAAGTAGGCTAAATCATCAGTTCTTAAACTTTTTTAGCCTGAAAATATATAGGAGGAGCAGTATGCTCCAGTGGTCAAGGGCTGTTACACAAGTTACAACAGACTATGTGTTATTTGCCATTCCCAGCATAGTAATTACAATTTCATAGCTTTATTTCTCATTCCAGAAAACATTTTAGAATGCAAATAAATGAGAGGGATATTATTGTAAAATAGATGTTGAATTATCTGTTTTTTACTTACATATATCAAATTATTTTGAAATATGACAACTTAATCGAATTATAATGGTTATTAATCCCCACCGACTCTTGAATATTTTACAATTAATTAAAGTACACCAGTGGAATTTCACCTCAGTCTTGAGGTATATGTGGCCATATTGTGGGAGGTAATGCTTCATCAACCCAGAGAGGAACAACTTAGATGCATAAAAAGTGAAAGACCCCATAATAGGAAGGATTTTATGACTTTTATAAGCAATCTGAATTAGAGTCATAAGTTTGGTTATTTTTCTTAATATGAAAAATGAGATATCAAACACTAAACATGAAAATAACCAAGCCCTAGGGGCGCCTGGGTGGCTCAGTGGGTTAAGCCGCTGCCTTCGGCTCAGGTCATGATCTCAGGGTCCTGGGATCGAGTCCCGCATCAGGCTCTCTGCTCAGCAGGGAGCCTGCTTCCCTCTCTCTCTCTCTCTCTCTCTCTCTCTGCGCCTGCCTCTCCGTCTACTTGTGATCTCTCTCTCTGTCAAATAAATAAATAAAATCTTAAAAAAAAAAAAAACAAGCCCTAATAACTCAAATAGCATCACACTCCAACTAAATTAAACAATGATGTCTTCTTTAAGAATAACTCAGCAATGGATTAAAATCTTAAAACACTGAATAAATTACTAAGACCTTTATTATTTTTCAACTAAATAGCATTGTTTATAAGAAAAAATAGTAAATTTATATTTTATGAAATAAAATATTAAGGGACATAGATATCCTTGCTGATAACAAAGTCTGCAATTGGATATTGAGATCTCAGATTCAGGTCTAACAAGGGTACTCACTGTGAAAACGACCTTTCCCACCTCATACTTTCTGATATTAATTTAAGTGGCATTCTAAGGTTGCATTGGTAAGGGCTTACCAAAAAGAAAGTATACTTAGGTATATTTGTGAAGAATGATATTTTCTCACACCAGTAGAGAAAATTTTAGTCATGTTGAAGGAGAATTGAACTTGCATGTTGCTACACTTTAACAGAAACTAAACTTACTTATTCTGCAGCCTTGCTCATCTGAACCATCTCCACAGTCATCAAGTTGGTCACACTGGAAGTCCATGGGGATACATTTTTTATTGCTGCAAGTAAACTCATCTTTTTTACACGGTCTTGCTTTATATGTAAGCTTACCTATAGAGTCATTAAAAAATGATTAGTACTTCACAGAATCAAAACAAATTTACTGAGTTCATTAACACATTCAAGATTTTATTTAAACACTATGAAAAACGTGGCTCCGCAATCCTTTATTTGAAGCTCTTGGCCAAATGAAAAAAGTTTGGAAATTCTGGACTTTTAGAGGAATAACATTGTATTTACCCTGTAATAAGTAACACTACATTTCCACCGGAAAATGTCTGAATATTCATCCTAAGTGAGACCTTGTTCTTAAAGTAATAAAAACTGCTTCAGACCAGTTCAGGTCAGGGTTTGTCATCAGATGATTTTGCCACACGCATTAGTAAAGCCTTGGTTTTAAAAGTTTTTTTTTTTAAATTTCATAATTGTGAAGAAGGAATTGTGTATACAGACATAAACTCCTTACTAACACTCTCCCCTCAAGGAGCTGTTTAACAGAGAACATTTTTAAACCACTGTTTTTTCTCTCATACAGTATTTTCAGAAATAAACTGTGTATCATCAGTGGAGATTTACAGACTAGTAGAGAGTTTGGATAAAGCTGCACAGCTCTACTATTCAAATGAATGTTAGCAGATTATTTTTCATACTTTGTCAGAAGATCAAGTGTCTGAAAAAAATACCCTCAGACATGCTACATGGAAAATACTTCTTTGCAATTTTTTTGAGCCCCAAAACCATTGTATTATCTTGTAGCTGTCACTAAATCAATTATTTCACATTAAACGGATTTACCACCACAGTGATCTTCATCGGAGTTGTCCCCACAGTCATCAATCCCATTGCACATTTGCTCAGGCTGCAGGCATATTCTGTTATTTCTGCATCTGTAAGGTCTTGTGGGTGGGCAAAGAAATTTGGCTGAAAAAAAAAAAAAAAAGGAAAGAAAAAAATCAAAGCCGCTCCTTTGGGTACACTGACTTATGAGGAACGATCCCCTTCCTTTTTTTTTTTTTTTTTTTGGTCTTCCTTTCTTTGTTTTGTTTCATTTTATTTTGCTTTTTGCTTTTGTTTTTGTTTTATTTTGTTTCCTTCTTTTCAAATCCATAATCTGGCTTTTCTGAATACCTTTTGTTGTGGAAATTGCCTTCATGTAGGTACTAGAAACTGTGTGGAAATAGAAGCTATGATCTTGGTTATTTATATTAACTACAGAAAAGAGTGCACAGCTGAAATGAAATGAAGTAAGAAAAAGAGCCAAACTTCATGGTCTCATTTCCAGATGCCTTATCTTAGCTGACTTCACTTGGTGTACCAAATTAATTTATGCCTACAGTTTATACAACATGGCAGGACACTTAGCTATTTAAAAGAGCAATTTCACACAGAATAGAGCTTGAGGAAGCATATGTTATAGGTCCAAATTTGAAAATAGGTCACCCGGTGAAAAAAAAAAAGTCCCAACAATACTATAACTGTTTTTCTTACTCTGTATCTCTGTAAACAAATGTATAAATATATATTTGAGTCACATAGGTGATCTTTGTTATTTATGTTTAATTTTTGTGGGTATATGTAGCTTTGGGGGGGCAGCGGTGTGTGTGACTTAAAATGACAACAGTGAAAGCCAGAGAATTTTATCCTTGTCCCTTCTATCATTATCTAATCTGAAGACTTCTACCCCTAAAGGAGGAAACCTCTCTCATGACACTTTATCTTTACATGTGGAATACTCCAGGTGTTTTCATTGGTTTCTTGATCTTTTCATTCTTGAACTCTTTGCTGATATTCTCATTTATTCTCATTTACTTGACACTATACCCTTAAAACTTTCAATTCACTATCTAATTCTAGCATCTTACAATTGATTATAGGATATCCCCTCAGGAATTTCAAATTCAGTAAGTTCAGAACTCCATTCTTCATCACCTCCCTGTGACTACTTTTTCCCCAAACATAAGCTTTGTGTTATTTCCATGGTTCAGTTAGTAGCACACCAGAGCTGCAAGTCTGGGGTTATTCTAAATGCATTTCTCTTTTGACCTTCAGCTCTTACTAGTCAACAAATCCGGTTGATACTATCCCCAAATTTGCCTTCTTCTCTCCATACATATCAGTTACAACAGTTCAGCTCTGCACTATCTCTTACAGAGAAAACTGCAGTAGAATCCTAAATATCTCTATTTCATTGCCCAACCTAAAATCTTCCACAAAGCACCATAACAACCCACCTTAGATATTAATCTGATCATCTCTTCCATAGTTACCCAGCATTTTCAGAATAAAATTTAAGATACTTCACATGCCATAATGGACTGATCACTACTTTGTCCATGCTACTTTTACAGACAAATCCCTTGTCACTCTTAATATTCTAGCAATACTACTTTATTAGCTTCTTAAATATACCATACTCCTTCTTGCCTGACCTCCATGGTTTAATTGAAATCTGGTTCCCACTCCAAGCATAGGTCCTCTTCTTCAGATCTTTTAGGAATATCTCTTAAATTTCTCAAGCCTCATGTTATATTTAAATACCCCTTAATTTCCTACTTTAGCTTTCAGAACTTTGTTACTATATCTTCACATTCAATTTTTAAAAATAAACTGAAAAAAAACCTATTATTTTGATAGCCAGTCATTTGATTAAATATCTTCCTTATTGCTATTTTCTCATTAGCCTTATAAACATCATTCCTCTCCCCAGTTTACTAATGACTGTAGCATCATACTTCATCATTATTGCTCTCTGTCCAAACTCATTTAAACATCCTAGATGACTTTAATATCTACATGAACAAACCAACCAATATCTGTACCTCTTAGCTCCTTGAGTTTTTCATACCCAGTAGCATTTTACTTCTAATTCACCTAAGCCAGTAAGTATCCTAGAAGGTTGTGAAGATTGGTAGATTCCAATATATTTCTCTTCTTAATTTAGCCAATGACATTTCGTGTTGCTTGCAGGTAAGAATATTAATTGATCTACATGAGTGCAGCTGGATATACTGTTTCCTCCAATGGCTTCATTTACAAAGTCACTAATCTGAATGCTACAAACTCTGACCAGCATTTCTTACTTTCCCAAATTTTAATTCAACCAGTCTCATTAAACCTTTTTTCTGTCTTAGGTGAAACTTTAGTCCATTGATAGATCTACCTTTTCCTATTCTCCAGTGTTTTTGTCTTTAGTTACCTCGGCATTGATATAAGATCCCATTCTCCATCTTTCAGTTTACTCAGTTGACAAATATTTATTGGTAACTTATTATATGTTCTAAAAATTCATTTAGAAACTCACTTTAGTACAAATAATCTGGATTATCTGACTCTTTTCTCTTTTTCATTTAGTTATCTAACAAAACCCTAAGCTTAGATGAATAAAACCATCTGCTATTCCAATGTCTGCATTCTGGGAAGACCAGGAACATTGCAGATGATCATGCCACAAGACCAAGTGACATCACAAATATGAATATTTATTAATACCAGATGGGCCCTAAATATTACTTGGAAATCATATATATCTGTATCTACATAGATATAAATACAGATATACATGTATATATAGATAGATAGATATGGATATAAATACAGATAGAGATAGCATGTTAGTCTCTTACCCTTTGCAATAACAATTTAAATCTGTATTCCTTTCAAATTTTCTAAAATAACAACCTTCCATATTCTATATATGAATATACTTCCTACTGCATATATAAAAATGAAATAAAATGATGGTGAATTTGTTATCACTTCATTATATAATTGGACATCCACCTCCATTTATAGATAATCTATCAATTCATGTCAGTATTTTTAATAACAGAGAAGGGGTGACTACTCTTTCTAAAACTAAGTTTTCATCTGCTCTGAAGCCAATTTTTTCCTGCCCTTTCAGGAACCACTCCATCTTTCTTGATACATTTCATTACCTTGGTATTTCTTTTGCCATACCTTTTTTTTTTTTTTTCCTTCAAATCATTTTGTGGTAACTCACCTGAGTCTCTTCCAGCTGCTTATATTTATGTAGAAGTTTGGTGGCACTCAGTATTCTATCCTAAATTCCTTCTTCTCTTATGCCTTACTCCTACCCAGCCTAAATCTTAAAAAGTCCATAGTATTCATTATCCCATTTTATTCTGACTCTCAAATTTATAACTTTAGTCCAGCTTTTTAAGCTTTAGAATCAAGTATCTAGAGCCTACCTGGAATCTACACTTGAATGTCTCCTCAAATGTATCTCAAACCAGGCATTTAATCTTTACTTGCAATACTGTTCCTCTTCCTATATTCCCCATGTATTCAACTGAACAAGCACAAACCCCCTATAAATTATACTTAGTAACTTCCTCTTCCTTGACTTATCTATCTAATCTATTATTTAATCCTATTTTATTTTGCTTTTCAAATTACCTCCAAGTATATTTGCCATCATGTGTTATCATTATCTTAACCCGAGCTAGTAGCATGGCTTGCTTAGAGTACAACAATTATCTTACCTAGCCTTGCCCCTTTCTCTCCAATATATGTAATATATATATATATGACTATATGCCTGTTGTACTTAGAACTTAGAACTTAAAACAATTCTTAAAATTTTTATTTATTTATTTATTTATAGAGAGGGAGAGAGAAAGACAGAGAGAGAGGTCAGGGGGAGGAGCAAAGAGAGAAGGAGAGAGAGAATCTTAAGTAGGCTCCATGCCCATCTCAGAGACCAACCCAGGGCTTGATCTCAGAATCTTGAAATCACTACATGAGCCAAAATCAAGAGTCGATGCCACCCAGGTGCCCCCAAACCATTTAGTATTCTTAATTACTTTTAGGCTAAATCCAAAATTCCCCATGAAGACTTACAAGATTCCAGACTCTTCCATCTCTTCAGTTTCATCCTAAACCAGTATCTACCTTGACCTGTACTCTCCAAGCACAGGGATCTTTCAGTTACTCCAATAAGTTATGGTTCACTCTGCCTCAGGGTTGTCTACATTTTCCTTTGCCTACAACATCATGTCATCCACCTTATCTCCAGCCCATCACTTTCACCTGCTTAGCGGTGATATATCTCTCAGACTGAAACTCAAATACTATTTACCATAACCCAAGATTGAATAAAATCTCTCTGTTCTATACTTTTAAAACTTACTCTTTTTCCTCAATGCACATATCATAATTTTCAACCATATATTTTTAAATCATTTGAATACCTAGTCCACTAGATTCTCAGTTCTGTGACATTTGGGTCCATGTCTGTATCTCTCATCATTATATTCCCCAAAATAATAACAGTATCTATGCTAACAAATATTTATTAAATGAACAAATGACACTATTTCCCATGCTGTGCATAATGCCTATGCTGTCTTTTAATTTGGATTGTTCAAACTGTAGCTTTCTGAATTCTTCCTTAGGCAGAGTTCATCTTATTCCTCTCCTCTTTATCTGTACATTTACTTAATTCCACCATTGCTTAAAATATAATGTATTAAAATCTGATTAGTACAATCAGAGTAAGATCTTGTCAAAGAGAACCATGTGCTGTTCTTCTTTTTCTTTTTTTCTTTTTTCTTTTTTTTTTTTTCCATCCCAATTACTTAGCACAGTCCTTGGTACATAACAGCTTGACTCAATGTTTATACTGATGACCTAGGGGAATGTAAAAACATGCACATAATCAAGCTGGTTGTATTTTAGGTTTTCCAGCAGCTGTGTGGCACATCACTGAGAATCACTTCCTGGTCCTAGAAGTGGTCCTGGGGGTATGACACTGGAGCCTCACATGGTTAATTAGCAACCATTTCCTATTCCACTCACTAGTTGTGTGCTAAAGTGGAATAGAGGAAAAAAAATATATATATATGTACATATATGTATACATATACATACTTTATAAAAATAATTGATTCTGGCTTGATATTGACAGGTAAATTTATATTTTTCCATGGATTATAATTCAGAAACAATATAATCTTTGGTGATTTTCTAGAGTACATTGTGTAAGACGATGTTGAACTAAAACTGAAACTTAGTTATATCTCTCATTAGTTGTGTCTACAGAGAACACTCTCCAAAGACTGTCATTTTTAAGTTTTAAATCCCTTTACAAATAAAGCTACCTCCATGCTTTGGATATTTTATTCAATTGTAATGTCAATAGTCAATGTCACTGTCTATCAAAAAATATTGTTTTAATTTGGTGTACCAAATAGAACAAAGAATTTAAGTATATACACTCATGCTATGTCTTCTTTAATTTACCTGAAGTGCTACTTAATTATATCCAAAGTAGGAGTATTTTTCTTTAAATTAGAGGTAAAATACACTTTTACTGAGATTAGATACAAAGAATGAGAAGAAGGAATTGAAAATGCTTGTTACCTATAAGAAATCCTTTACTTGGTGATATAAACAGACATTTATAGTTGCTGGTTGCGTAAGTACACTCCTGACAATTATCAAGAGTCAAGAGTAACTTGAATTTGAAGAAGCAATAACTTTTGTTAAGATTTTCAGATTGAAAGGTTATATAACTCCTAATTGCAGTTCTCTGCCTAAGTCTATATATGTATTAAAATATATTAATATATTTATAACATAGGACATATATGAAGAAATAATATATGCTATATTTAAGTATATTAATATATTTATGTAATAAAATACATCCATATACTTACATATTAAAATATTATCAATATACTTACATATTATCTCCATATATATCTCCCTGACATTGGTCTCAGTGGTGGGTAACTTGTGGGGCTACATGCTTTTATTATTCACATTTTGTCCATGTACTTATCTGTCCCCGACAAAAAATGTTTTAGCCTCAGTAACCAATTTGGTACAAAGCTGAGTCCTTATATGAACCTCACACAATTCAAAAGCTAAATCACTATAAGTCCTCCCAGATAGGCCATACACTATCTTTTGAATAATGTTGACATGTACAAATTCAGATTTAGGGGCCATCTCTGTAAAATCATCAACTTTGGGCAGGGTAATCTATTACTACCTGAATAAAAGCTGTATCTGTATCTACCTAACCCCAGGATGGTAGACTTTGTGGTTTGCCTCACCACTCTATCAATTCACGCCAGCATGTTAGATCTGGAAATGACAGTATAATCTAGACCCAGGTGAAATGCATACCACACAAATCGGGGGCTTCATCAGAGTTGTCTCCGCAGTCGTCTTCTCCATCACACACCCAGAAATGTAGTTTGCAAAGGGAATTATTGCAGAGAAACTCATCTGATCTACATATATTTCCTCCTTTATTTTCAAACAAAACAGAAAAAGAGACACAGAGATGTAGCATAATTAATTAATGCCAGTCAACAGGACACATATTCCTCTAATTATCTTCGCACAGTACCTAGTTTCTCACTTCCTTATATTTTTTTCCTGTACAATATGAGGGACAAGCAGTATCCAGACTTTTTTTTTTAAGTTAATCATGGTTTATTTTTCAAAACAATCTGATATTACCCAGGTATATCATATTTCCTTTGGAAAATACTGGTAAGATAGTAGAAGAAAGTTTTTTCAAATATAAATTATCTTCCACCTCACAAAATTTTTTATGTTACTGTAAAGAAACTTAGATTTTAAATGGTATTAATTTTCATTATATATATTGTGTTGTTCTGGAAAGAAAAGACACTTGCAAAATTATTAGTTCAATTTGGTTATATCTGGAAACTGACAAACTTAGTTGCTGAAGACAGAATAACCAATAAAAAGCTTTTGCGATCACAGATAATCAGTTAATTTTATACAGAACTAGAAGTTGGTGATGTGGTGAAATATTTCAGTCATACTTATAAAATGTATACAGTAGTGTACCTGATTTTTTGTGTATTTCATAAATGTTTGCTTTTTTCTCTTTTCACAATTAAATGTAAAACATCAAGAATACAAAGATATGCTCACTTAAAATTAAATATATTTATCCTGTGCAAAGGAACCAAAATACTAATCAGCTCTGATTATATGTTTAGATACGTAATAATATATAGTGGAAACTGCAATGGCTGGGGAATTAGGAACTTCCCTTGTGTTGCCTGTCTATTAATTTCTCTGGGACTCAGTGTTTTCCTATGTTATAAGAGAGGCTTGGCTAAAGTAATTTATAAGGTCATATTTACAAGCAGTACCTGGGGAAACAACCCAAAACAACCTGATGGGAATTCAGAATTAAGATAAATAAGATTGCTCTCAGAGAATTTTACTACCTATTTAAACCTCATAAGATAATAAATATGGTTTCCATATTAGATAGATTTGACGATTGAAGGCATTAACATATTTAGAAGTTGACATGTTTATTAAAACATGGGGCTGGAGAGGGATAGTGCTCATCCTTGTGAAACTAGAAAATCCTGGAAGGAAGCATTGTTCATTTTGTGGATGCACTTTAGGGGGAATAATAAGCCTAAACTTACGAGGGTCAAACAGCTCATCTTGTTGGGTTTTGACTTGTATACGAATCTTTAATAATTCCCTGATAGCAGCAAAGACTTAATTTAGCAAATGACAGAATGAAATTTGGATTTTAGCATGATAACACTAGCTAGAATGTGGAGAACTTGGAAATAAAGGTAGCAAGAGTAAAGCCAAGGTTGGAGGAAAAAGACCAATTTGAAGAGAGGTTGTAGCAATGCAGAAGAGAACTGTTGGTACTTGATTTAGAGTAGCTATGTTTGAAAGTGCTTCAGGAGGTAGAATCCTCAGGATCTGATGGCTAAAAAGATGAAGGTGGCAAGGAGAATGAGCAGTCAAACATAGTACTCTACTTTTGGTTTATTTGGACCATTTAGTGAATGTAGGTATTGTCCAAAAATAAAGAAATACAAAAGGAGGAGCAAGCTTAATAGAAATAATTACACAATTCATTTAAGGACTAGTAAGACAATCATGTAGTGATATTTAACAGGATAGTGGATAAATGTGTTTAAAAGATAAGACAAGTTCTGAGCTGTAAATATGTAGCTGGGAATGATCTGAATGTAGTTGTTATTTGAAATTTAGAATGAAACAGAGGAAATCAACATTTAAAGACTGGATAGATAAAGAGGAGTCTGCAAAAGAGACAGAAAAAGTAGCCAGAGTTTTTGGAGAAATACCTGAGAAGTGTTCCAACAAGGAAGTAGTAGTGAGCATATTTATATAATGCTAAAAGAGGAGGTTCAGTGAACTGGTGGTGGATTTATTGATGTGTTTGTAGTTTATTATTATTAGATGAAAAAGTAGTAGTTACTGTAATCATCCATTCCTCTCCAGGAGTTTGGTCTTAAAGGCAAGGAAGAAAGGAGGAAGTTATGTGAATAAAAGAGGCTGGTTCCTTGTATGGAGTAAAACAGATATCCGATATACTTAAGTCCTTCTGAGAATAATTCAGTAGACAGAGTAAGCTTGAAGATACAGAAGAGAGAAAGGGTAATTGATACGATGAATTCTTTGAGAATCCAGAAATTGTGAAGGATTTGAGATTTAAACTAATATAAAAGGATTATGCTTAGATTGGAGGTGAAACAAGTCTCTCATTTCAAGAGGGAGGAATGGGGGAAAGGTTAGGCTAGGCACAGCATTAGGTAGATTTGTTAATTTGGTGACCAGATGTTGAATAAAGCTCAAGATTTTAAACTATTTCTGTGAAGTAAAAGGTGAGGAAGAAATTCAACTTTTTAAAAAACTTGGTAGGGTTAACGGTAGAGAGATGATTAGGGACATAGAGGCCGATGGCTTAGAATCTTTTTTTTTTTTTTTTTTTTTTTTTAGTTAAAGCTGAGGCCAAGATATTGTGATAGCAATCTGAACAGTTCTGAGAGTTTCTGCAAAAACGCTTAACATAACTGGCACATCCTACATTGGCATTTCTGAAGACTAGCAAACTCTAAAATATGGAAAAAGTCAAGTCCGTGGTAAGTCCACCGTGGTGAGTATCACCATGTAAGACTGACAATATAATATCTGGCATTGGGGTGCCCCTTTCTTTCAACTTCTGGAATGGTCAGTTCTAAAATGCCCTAATTCAAAATATAATTTCAATGATCAAAACCCATGCAAGAAAATATATTACCACTTAACAACTCTGTCTGAAAACAATAAAAAGATAACATATATAGCCTTTAGTATTAAAGAAACTTAAGATATGAATATTGATAGGAGGTGAGTGTTTGCTTAATTCATTCAATATCAAAATCCATGGAATATGAAAGTTATATTCTTTCAGAATAAAGATGCTCTCATGACTAAATCTCATTGCATGTTCCATTTTACAATGGATTATATTCAAACAAAATTTGTGAACTCTTGACATCTTCTGACTATTTTAGAAAAGTCTATTTGTAGCACATCAGTCTTGTTGAAAGGAAAATAAAAAATGAGTTCCCAAAGGTATCACATTAGGTAACACAATTTCCCCATAAATGGGCATATTATTTTTTTTATTAAGAAGAGGAGAAATATAAATGAAATCACAATTGTAGAATAAGATAAACATTTTGTGATAACTTACTAAAGGGTTCCTATTGTACCATGAAGGATATGTATTAAAAAAAAAAATGCATCATGGGGCTACCATGACATCGTGAGTCTAACATAAAATGCTTATTTTGAAATGACATGAGGCACACATAACCAACAAAATTCCAGTTTCCTAGTCATTAGTCATGTTCTTAATAAGCTCGACAGAAGATTATTAGAAAAATAGAAAAGTGTGTGTATACATATATAAACAAAAACCTGTATCTGAATATAACTGAACTTTTGGCAGGTTCATAGAAATCTGAACAGGGCATTATCATCAAAATTAAGCATCTAGAGTTCCCATTTTAATTTAGGTAGAGGGAAAGTTTAATATATGATAATGTTTTATAATTTTCATAAATAGTTAACATATTTTTGAGCTGGTGATTACTAAAAAGAATAATTCTCAATCTTGTCCACCAAAATTGCTAAAGAGAATAAAGTTTGGGATCTCAGACCAAAACAAATACCAAGTTTCCTTGAGGCAACATGTTTTAGCTTTGGAAGTATGAATGCTGCTTTTAATTCCACAGTATTTGGGGGTTTGACTTTTTAAAGTAAACTAGTAAAGCTAATTCTCTTAGAAAATGTTCCTGCATCCCTTTTGCCTTCCAACCCCAACCCTTTGTTCATGTGTCCAGATCCGGGATGAATGAAGTGAGATTTGTTTATTCTGGCATTCCTTTTCCTCAAAGCCTTAAAGTACATTTATCCAGTACCTAAACCATTTGTTGGAGGTAAGTGAAATGCTAGAAATCTGAATTCGAGCAAGCCTTAAGGTATATCCTTACAGGATCAAATACTTTAACCACCAAGATAATTCATTGGAATTTACCTGACAGCAAAGAAACCCAAGAAAGTTAGAAACATGAGTATTGATGGAAGGGGAGTTTTGACACATTTGTAAATAATTGAATTAAAGGTCTTCAACTCTTTTTTTAAACAGTAAGCTTAAACTCTTAGTAGAGTTGGTTTAAATCTAAAAAATAACTCAGATTTCAAATGCTATCGTTCAATGCTAATGTTCTTTTTTTTTACTGTAATGTTTGATTTTTAACCTGTAATTCTTTGTTCAAACAAACATTACTTATGAAATTTAATATTTAAAAAATAGATAAATCCTGACAGGACTGCCCTTATACAAACACACATACAGTCACTCACTTTCTAGATACTCCTATGGCTCTTGGAGACATTTCACTGTGGTTGGATCTGATAGTATGAAAAATTAATACAGAAAGGTTTCTAGAAGTAAAACAAGAAACTAGATCTCTTGAATCTCATTTCAATAAATTCTCTGTGCTTTACTTAGTACAAATTCTTTTACCCTTTCTTTTTGAAAAAATATTTGAAGACTCTTTAAAAGCCTTGGAAAACTTCTCATTATGCTTGATATTAAAACCAAATTCTATAGCATTAATTTCCAGTTACTTATAGTTCCTAAACACTTAAAGTTTCTCTCACGTCTGAGACTTTTGTGCATAATGATAACACTGCCTGGAATGCACTTCCTCATTCTGTTTGCATACCTAATTTTTTACATCAAGAAACTCACATTCCAACAGGGGAAATCTAGTCAACTAATACAGAAGCAATTATACTAGAAGGAAAAATACTATAACAGGAATGCAATCAAAGGGTTGCTAGGGAAGCTCCAGAAGAGACAGATTTGGTAGAAGACAGTAGCAACTGAATGGACTTGGAAAGATAGATATAATTTTCATTGGCAAAGGTATCGAGATGGTGGAAATAGCAGAGGAATCAGGACAGACGTTGGAAAACATGGAAAATGTTACTAGATTTATTCTTCAGTTTGGTCTAGGATATATGATATAAAGAGAAGTAATCGAGGATAAGGGTAGGGAGGTAGGGCAGGATCATTTTCTTGTAACCCTGACTGCCATATTTATATATAACCAGAAAGAAAGAGCTTCGAGCTAACGTCGACATAATCAGAGTTACACTTCAATAAGATCAACCTGGCAGCAGTGAGTGGAATGTATTAGAGTCCAATTACATGGCATTACATGAACCCAGGCAAGAAGCAATGAGAGAAAGAGCCAGACTGGTGACAAAGACTGAAATTGAGGGGCTGGAGCTTATTAGCTAGAAAATGGAAAAAGAGGAGTTACTTAATTGTCCTGAAGTCTTAGAATATGATTGTGTTGAAGAGCTTTTGGTGCCAGAGTGTCTACAAAGTTTGCTGTCTCTAAAGTGACCAATTATAGAATGTGAATGTGAGAACTTAACCAAAAGTAGAAACAGCTATTAGGGAAGTACAACCTTTTATGGCTCTATATAATGCACTGCAGATTCCAAATGAGAACTAGGATTTCTTCTGGTGAATATTGCAATACTTTATCAGGTTGGGTCTGGAGATTTTAGGAAATAATAAAGGTTTGATCTAATATTAAAGAAAATGGAGGATATTTTTCTTTGAGTGATTAGATTTTTATAAAAGCAATTTTTTTTTCTTTTTAAAAAGACTTTTAAATGATTTTATTTGTTTATTTATTTGAGAGGCAGATAGAGAGAAAACACAAGCAGGGAGGAGAGGGAGAAGCAGGCTCCTTACTGAGTAGAGAGTCGTAAGAAGCGCTTGTTCTTAGGACCCTGGGTTCATGACCCAAGCCAAAGGCAGATTCTCAAATGACTAAGCCATTGAAGTGCCTCTAAAATTTTTATTCAAATTCCAGTTAGTTAACAGTGTAATATTAATTCGAGATGTACAATATAGTGATTCACCATTTCCATACAACCCCCAGTGCTCATCACAAGTGTACTCCTTAATCCCCATTGCCTATTTCACCCATCCCCTACCTACCCCCCTCTGTAACCATCAGTTTGTTCTCTATAGTTGAGTCCATTTCTTGATTTGCCTCTTTTGTTTTCCCTTTGTTGATTTATTTTGTTTCTTAAATTCCACATATGAGTGAAATCATGTGGTATTTGCCTTTCTCTGACTGACTTATTTCACTTAGCATTATACTCCCTAACTCCATCCATGTGCTTGCAAAGGTATATTGAAACTGTATAAACCCTGAGTACATGTTCAAATGCCCTGCAACATACATCAATAGTTAGCATCATCTCTGTTGATGATATTCCAAAGACTGAAATGCAAAGTCCATTGACTTTTTAAAGCAGCTTAAAAATAATTTTGCATTTAAACAACATATTTAACATTATGAAAATAATAAGAGTTATAGAATTTGTGATCATTTTAAGCTTCACCCACAATTTCTTTGCTTTCATCTCATTAACCTTAAAGTAGTAACAAAGTTGCTTGTAATGTAGTGAATTACAATTAAAAAGTTGTTATTTTTCAGGAAATATTTTCACAAAACTAGAAAATAATGCACTACAAAATTTAAAGCTGACTTCCAGACTGACAAAAAATGTAGATCATTTTCTCAGCCATATGGCAAAAAGGAAATTTGGGGCACAAGCTGCAACCTATGTATGATCTAGCAAATTAGTATGTGTAATATAGTATGCCTTATGTTATTATATTTTCATAGTAAGGCAAGCAATGTGGAAGAGAAATGTATCTTAAAAATAGTTTTGTAGTAACGGCTCTAGCAGTTATGCTCCCTGCATCCTTCTCCTGTCCCTGTTCCTGACCCAGTATCTAATCCAAGGACAGGCTTGGGGTAGAACACATTAAACACTTGCACTTTGGTTGCCTTTGTCATATGTAGCTTGACATTTACTCTGTCTGAAAATTATCCAGATTTTGCTTACTCAGAGCAGGATGTTACATAATGAAACAGGAATGGGTAAAGAGAATCATTTGGTGATTCCATCCTCTGGCCCTAGTGCCCTTTTGATTTTGCACAACATTTTAGCTGTCATTCTCTTATTTCCAGGCAAGTGCACACACACACACACACACACACACACACACACACACACACACAGATACCTTACCTCTGTCACAGTTCTCTTCATCACTGCCATCCACACAGTCATGAATGCCATCACAGAGCCATCTAATTGGAATACAGTGGGCTTTATTTCTGCATCGAAACTGATCTTCCTTACATTCAGTCACACAGTCCATCTGTTCAAATACAAATAAGCACTGCAGTTTTCATTAATGATAATGACATAGTCACAGGCAAAATAAACATGCAGCTGACAATACTGGAGATTTATTACACCGTGGGCTTTCTTTTATTTTGACTTAATGAATATAACCTCTGCAAATGACAATGGGGCTTAGTATATGAACAGCATGCAGACTCAGGATCTGTTGCAATTTCTGTATTGAGTGTACTTGTCCTAACATTTTAGACATTGCTAAGAATCAAGAATCTATCTCTTTACTCTATTTTTATTATGTTTGCTTTCCCGAACCTAATTCATGTAATTCAGAGATTTTAATCAAATGATAGATTTTACCTCATCAGAACCATCAGCACAGTCATATTCTCCATTACATTTCAAAGATGCTGAAATACATCCTCTGCTTGCACATATATATTCACTTGATGAGCAAGTAGGAGAAGCTGAATATAATTATAAAGTTAAGATTTAGATTCGGTAAATTGAATGATTGGTTTCATAGATAAAAATATAAATAAGCATGTAAAAACGCATAGACAGCAATGAAGGTAGTTTATATTATTTAAACTATAGTCCATATCTGATATCAAACATTTATTTAAAATGTGTTTCATAGTATTATCGCATTTCATTAAATATACCTAAAAAAATGATGTAATAACCTGTTCAGTAAGTATTCAACTCACCAGACTAAAGAAAGAAGGAAAAAAATCTATATAGTCTCCACCTCTTTAGTTTTGAAGAGTTAAATGAATTTTCCATAATTTTAAATTAAATTATTTAAAAACAAAGGCCTTAAATTGTTTTTAAAATTGTAAAGGGATTTAGTGACCCTTGGAAATGTTAATTTATATATGCATCATATAAATCTAAAAGTAGAAATCTTGGCATAGTCTCATAGACCCCATGATATCTAGCTGGCTGTGTTGACATAAATGTCATATTTGCATAAGGTCTGAGAAGTACTTTTGTTTTGGGGTCTTAAACATGAATAACGCAAAATTAACTGAGTCTATAGCAACTTTATGACATAGAAAATGAAAATAACAAGTGGATATTTAAATTACTATCAATATTAAATCTAATTAATTGACACAGTAATTATGATTGTTGCCTTTGTCTGCGGGTTTGAATCTGCTAGGCCAGCATTCAACCTCCAGGGTTCTTGGCCTTACAGTGGTCCACTAGGTAGCCAAATGTACTTATATAAGGAGTCTGTGGTCTGAAATGCTTATTTCCAGGATTCTAAAAAGCTTTTTCCTAGAGTTTTAATTCCTTTTAATTGACAGTGTTTGCCTAGGGGTCTGTATTCATATGGAGACTGAGAACTAAATTCAGTAAGAAAAAAGATGCAATCAATTACCAATATGAACCATGTGCATTGTACAGACATATAACAATGCATGTGTCTTGTATCTGCTACTCTCACCTGGGTTCTCAAAGTAATGCTTTGAGAACAGATTATAACATAATTTTCTTCCAGGAATTCTTTTTTCTGTAAGATAATGTTATTAAAATACCTAAGGTATAAAAAATTAAGTTTTAATGAGCATATTTATAAATCCCATACTTAAAGAATAAGAATGTATCATAAATTGGGTATTCTTTTCCTGTACTCTGGTCTTGCTTCCTAATTTTATTTTGATTTTGGACCAAGATGGAAATAGAAATAATACACTTACACATTTTCTCAGTTGGTATCATGTTGAAACTACTAAATTCTGTTTCATAACCTTCAATTCCATAACTGAAAACTTGATTTTCATTGCACTTACAGTTTCAACATATTTCGTTTTGCCATCTTGGAAAAATAATTCCAAATGGTGTGGAAAGAGAGAGAAACCGGAAAATCGAATTTTTAGGAGTTTAATGCTTGGATCCCCAACATAGTAATGATCTTACCTTCAAAAACAGTTTCAAAACATAGCAAGGGCACACCATTGGATCCATCTACAAATATTTCTTTTTTTTATCTACAAATATTTCAAAATTTTATTTCTGAAATAGTAAATGTGTGTGTGTGTGTGTGTGTGTGTGTGTGTGTGTGCATTTGCCATTGTTTTCTGTACATGATTGCCTAAATTGAAATTATACCTACTTAAAATATCAGCTAAACTAACTATCACCTCGGTCATTTTACCTGGCTCGCAGTGTTTCTCATCTTCTCCATATTTACAGTCTTCATGACCATCACATTTCCATTTTGCTGATATACACTGACCGTTGGAACACTGGAACTGATCTTTGGAACAACTTGTCTCACAATTTCTCTGTCAAAATCACACAATGCAGTTAACATAAGCTTTTATTTTTTATTTTTATTTTTATTTTTTTGAAGGGCAGCAAAGCAAAGTTTATTGGGTGATAGTACAAAGCTCCCAAAGAGGGAGGGGGACCCAAGAGGGTTGCTGTTGGAGTTTCTAAGGCTAGGTTTGTTTGTTTTCTTTTTAAATTAACATATAATGTGTAATTTGTTTCAGGGGTACAGGTCTGTGAATGATCAGTCTTACACAACTCACAGCACTCACCATAGCACATACCCAACCCAATGTCCATACTGCAGACACCCTATCCCTCCCTGCCCTCCCCCGACAGAAGCCCTCAGTTTGTTCCTGAGATTAAAAGCATATAACATAAGCTTTTTGACAAACATATACAAGCCCAAAAGACAGCTAGAAACCTTATGAACAGAAACCTAGAAGTGTAGAAACCATGACTACCACATACAAGAAGCTCAGATGGTCATTTAAATCTATGGTTATATATAACAAAAGAATAACAATTTTCTATTTTCATTTGTCTTTGCGAGTCATAATAAAACAGAAAAAGGAGAAAAGGACATAGATCCCATAGTTCTATTATATCAGAGATCATTTTTCAATAGATAGGTATGGGATAATTTAATTTTAAGATAATTATAGGTGACAATTAAGATTGTGGGGGGAAATTAAGTGTTAAAAATTATTTCTAAGCAAGTACAGTCAGTTCATTGCGAATGGAATGACAGGATGAATGTGAAGCAAAGAACCCAAAGGCAAATCTGTTTTGTGTTGGCAGAACTTCCCCACATGTCCTTCCTTTCTCCTTCCCATGCCTTTTCCTCACTACCTGTCCCTTCACAGATTAGTTGCTGCTTATACTCCTTACCGCTCTTCCAACATTTGTTGTTAAAGAACTGTGAAATGAACTGTCACAGTTGTCACTTCTACTAGCTGCATACAGATTTTATTTGGAATTCAAACAAGACGGTAGTAGATATATTTTTGGGTCCCTTTCTTTTTTTTTTTTCATTTTATTTTATTTTATTTCTTTTCAGTGTTCCAAAATTCATTGTTTATGCACGACACCCAGTGCTCCATGCAATATGTGCCCTCCATAATACCCACCACAACTGTAGAAAACAAGGAATATAAATTAAAATTACATGTAATTCAGTTCCAGTAGAAAAGGGATCATGTCTGTATGGATAGGGATCATGTGTGTTTGTGAACCAAATATCTAATACTGTGCCATGATTTAAATAACTGCTTAGGAAGTATTTGTAGAATTAATGATTATCTCAGCACTAAAGGAATTTGAGTAAAATAGTTCTATAACAAATGGCACTGGTATATCTGTATTGTCAACAATATAGAAGATTGCACTTCTAGATACTTTTTCTATCAGAAGATTTCAATCTAAAACAAATTACAGTATTGTTGATGAGTGTGTGTGTGTCTCTATTTGCAGGTTATTTAATTATCATTTTAGATTCTTAAAAGCATACAGAAAGAAATAGAATAATGAACCTCATGGGCCCATGCTGCTTGTTGAACAATGATCGACACTTCACTATTCATGTTTCATATATCCTCCTCCACCACATTTATTTATAGTCTGGATTACTTAACACAATAACGATAGTATTAGAACATTAATAATATCACAAAATTTGCAAAAATTCCTTAGTATAAAGTCATTCCCGATCAATATCCAAAATATTCTCATTTTTTAAACTACATTAAGATAGTTTGGTACAATAAAGATCTAAAAGAAGTTTACACTTTGAATTTGGCCTGAGTTTCTTTAAATGAATGACTATTTCCCATTCTCCTAGGTTTTTTGTTTGTTGGCTAGTTTGTTTGTTCGTTTGTTTGAATGCCATTTACTATTTGAAGGCACTAGGTTATTTGTTCTGTTGAATGCCTCCGGTTCTGAATTTGGCTGATTGAATCCTAAAAAAGATACTTTGGTGACATCTAAAGTGACTAATGAGATTTTTGTTTTTTAAAAGTAGTATTATAAACACATGTATTTTTATACATGTATTCTATTTCTATCCATTACAGTCCCTTTTTTCCCCCTGGTATTCAAGTTGTCCCTTTGATTAGCAGAAAATCCCTTCACTTAGCTCCTATGTATTCTGGACGTTATAGTAATGGTCCTGACCTGGCTTAACAAGATGTTAGTGGCTCGTTTTGTCAATTTCTTTTTTCAGATCTAGAACTGGACATTTCTCAAAGGAGTTTTGTCTCCTTTAATTGGAAAATGGTATTTAGAGGCCCCTATGTGAATGTTAGGGTCAATCTATAATACTGAGATGTCATCAGTTTAGCTAGGAATTACATATTTTTAGAAAGAGTAAGATAAATCAAAATCTCTTACTGATACGTGTGAATTTAATATTACAGAATTTTTATTTACTTTTTTTGTTCCTACATTGGTATCTCCTTTCTTTTACTTAAAAATTCTGAGTGCGAATAATATGAAAACAACTAAGCATTTGATCTATCCTATTCTCAATATATGCAAGCTTCAAACTAGCGAAAACAATATTATTACCAAATATATGAACACAGTTTAAGATTCATTTGCATTTTTTGTCCACACAATGCAATATACTTAATGCAGAGGCTAAATACTGTATTTTAAAGTCACTTTAAATAATTTTTTTCTGCTATTAATGTGATACACAATGACATTGATCCAAGTTATTATTATTGTTTAGCTGGATATGAACAAGCTAATTACATTATCAGTTAGCATCCTTATAAAACCTCACAATTTTATCTTTTGTTTCTAAGATGAGAGTATCCTGTGTGTAATTTGGCTTTCTAGCCATTTGTTCAGTTCACTTTTTTTTTTTTTAAAGATTTTATTTATTTATTTGACAGACAGAGATCACAAGTAGGCAGAGAGGCAGGCAGAGAGAGAGGGAAGCAGGCTCCCTGCTGAGCAGAGAGCCCGACACTGGGCTCAATCCCAGGACCCTGGGATCAGGACCTGAGCCGAAGGCAGAGGCTTAACCCACTGAACCACCCAGAACTCCTGTTCAGTTCACTGTTTTGTTTGCTTCTTTGTTTGTCAATGTAATCTGGCATTCTAAACCTTAAAAAGAAAAGAGGAATCAACTGCCTGTAGCGTTACACACTTCACACTAAATGGCTGTGAACGTAGAGGAAGACCACCTTTAAGACTGGGTTCAGTGCATAAACAATGAATCTTGGAAAACTGAAAAAATAAAGTTAAATTAAAAAAATTAAAAAAATTAAATAAAAGAAAAAGAACGTAATTTAGATTCTCTAGGGGCATATCATGAAAATGTCTGAGTAATGGATTTCTAGTCAGCCATCAAGGAACTGCATAACTTCCATTAACTTAGGGCATGAGATAAATGTGTTAATAAGACTATCTAATCTACTTTCATTTGAATTAAGATTTTGAAAAAGAAGTGTTTGAGTCTGTTTACGTACCTTGGATATCTAGTGAATAACATGGAAGATGAAATCATAAGCCTTAAGCAGTATATTTTTACCTCTTGAGGTTTCAGGGATTACACGGGGTAGGTGAAACAAACTTCCATGGTATGTATGAGTTTATGTGAAAAGTGTTTCATTGGGTAACATTTAAGATAATTCTTGAATAAATGGATACTAAGTAAATATGTAGCTGGGCAATGTAAGAGTTTAGCTCCCCTATGATTTTTTTTTTTTATTTTGTTTTGACTTGTTTGTGAACAGCCCCATGAATATAAGTGGTATTTTTCAATTTCTCCTGAGAGACCTTAGCAACCCCCAAGAATTAGGTTTTCTGGCCTTTACGTGAGAAGTTAAAAACATTTGTTTCCAAAATCTAGGCTCCTGAATGTGACTGGGGAATTTTCTAACACAGTGTTAGAATGGAGAAGTGTCCAATCTTAATAAGGATACCTGAAGACTGGGAAAGAACCAGTCTGCATGGGTTCTATAAATAGTAGAGACTTACAATGTCTGCCAAAGATGCAGAAAATCAGTGGATGAGTAAGGAAGTTTGACCTGAAACACAGAAACCTCTAGAATAGCAGAGTAGATTCTCTCTAGGCAAACCTAGAGTCAATGGGATGACCTTCACGAGGGGAAAGTTCATATGTGAGACCTTCCAGAGCAGCAGAACTCTCAAAATTCATTGTACCCTAGAATGAACCATGGTGGCCACTGAGGACCAGACACTTCATTTTTCATTTATCTCTGAGTAGCACTGATTTCACCAGTGCTGTGTTCCTGATATTAATATGGAAAATCATTAACAGAGAAAATCATGAATAGTGATTATTACTGGACCTTTCTCTATTTGAAAGTAAAGGATGACAATTCACTTTAGATTTAATTGATAAAAAGATATTAACTGTGTATCATATACTTTTTAAAAAAGATTTATGGCGTAATTAACAGTTGAGACACAAATACATAGAGGCATAAATAATAAATTGTGTGAAACATTATAAGTGTTAACACAGTCTAAGTTTCCAGAATCATCCAGAAATATTCCAGAGTTTTTCACATTGACCTTATTATAAATGGGTTGTGATTCATCATCTAAGCAAAGCTGAACCTGTGGTTTCATGAAAATTGATGACCCACATCGAAGTCTATAAGAGTGTATCTATTGAGGAAAGAGACTGGGGAGAAGAAACTGTTTAAAATGCATAAAAATATTAGTCCTGACTATAAATATTACAGCAAATTTATTAACAAATTCACAGATGGCAAAGGCACCAGCTGTAGGGAATAAGGTTTCCAAATATCTTATTCCCAACCCAGCCATTCACCACTTGAGGTAAAACGGATTATAAAATTAACTGTCAATAGTAGCACAAGAGCTATTCCCTGCGCTGGTGTGTGCCACACAGCGCTTAGATATAATACTACTTATCTCATTGTGTCAGGAGTAAAGTGCATTTCAGAACTGTCCATGTCACACCTCACTGGATTGAATAATAATAATTATAAATGTGACTCTAAAGAACTATCTTTTTTGTTTGGCTTGGCAAAGTGGCTTACCTCGTCAGAGCCATCTGCACAGTCAAAATCTCCATCACACCAGAACCTTGAAGAAACGCAGTCCCCATTGGCACAGAGAAAATCTTTCAGTGTGCAGGTCTGTGGCTCTGGGGACACAAAAAAAAATAGCACAGGTTTATTCTATTATATGTAAATGCATTCTAAATTTATATGACATATAGTATGAGGTAGCATTAAGAAAAAAGAGGTTAGCCAAGCAGAATCAATAAATTGTTTAGAAAAAAAGTGTTTCATGAAGCATCTTTGGGACATAATATAATGATTTTTCACATTTATTTTAAAGTCATGAATAGAAAGTGGTATTTCAGAAAAAAAAAGTATAAAAGACAACAGATAGCCCACTGTTTAGTAAAAATGTAACATCAAAGTAAAATAAAAGACACAGAAATCTACATATTACATAATAACAAATCTTTTCCAGCTGTTGGAATTCTGTCATTTTATGTATTTAGTTTAAGTAAGTAAGATGGTTTGTGACTGTACTCATGGGGCTGTTTACTAATTGAGTAGTAAGTCCAGTCTTTGACTCTTGACTTCTATTTTGCATTCTAATGACTTCCTAATTCGTCAATTTTGTCTCCAGAAAATCTCGAGTTCATTAAAAAAAGAAGGGCACATGGCGATATTATTGGACATGACTGGGTGGGTAAGAGTGGAAGGGACAGAAGGAGGCT
Organism: Enhydra lutris kenyoni; assembly: GCF_002288905.1. Classification (NCBI taxonomy): domain Eukaryota; kingdom Metazoa; phylum Chordata; class Mammalia; order Carnivora; family Mustelidae; genus Enhydra; species Enhydra lutris. The sequence goes on along the minus strand of NW_019154085.1, from coordinate 90,841,514 downwards.
CTTTTTAAAAACTGCCTCTTTATGCAATGTTTTGCTGATGTTCTGTATAATTTACCTGCCATTTTAGATAATTTGCCAGTTATTGATTTAATTATGATTCACCATCTTACACACAGGATATAAGCCAAAGAGTATGACTTGCTACTTGGCTTACCTCTGATTGGAGTATGTTTCCTCTGAACAATGAAATAGGATTTTAGGAATTTTTCCCTGTAGGACCGCTAGAGATCATCTCTTATTTAGTTCTTGTTCTCTAAATAGAACTGATATCTGGCATGAGGGAAGACCCCTTTTTGTTTTCTCTACTCATTAACTGTATTTACAGCCGCCTCACACACAATGATACTCTTACTCAAGTGAAGTAGGAATAACAGACATTTAATTTAAGGAGTATCCACACGAAGCCCCATTTTCTGCATAAAGATTGTGGCTCTTTTAGCCTGCATTTGAATATTGCTCTACACAATCACTCAGTTTCTAGCTGTCAGGTAACGGCATCGATGTTTGGTATCATGAAGGCTCTTATATTTCCAGAGAAAAATCCCTCCTGAGACCAGTGTAATATGGAAAGTGTAATATGTATCAGCATTTTGTTCTGCTTTGGGACTTACCTTCGTCTACAGTGTGACATTCAGTCTATGAATAAGACAAAATGCTACTCAGTGGGATGAGAAAAAGCCACTTAACAGGAGGATCCCCCTCATTTCTCAACATTCCTTTGTTTATTGAGCATGACGACTACCCTTTCTCCTTTTGTCTTTGCATTATATGTACATACACCACATTTTAATCTTAAAAAACAACGGTATAAATACTAATATCACTACTTAACAATAATAATTCCTACCAACTAGTGATTGCGTATTTGTTGTGAAGCACTAGATGAAGTTAATGCTAAGCACAGGAATTAACTCAACAATTAATCCTAACAACTGTATGAGGTAGGTACTATTATAGGACCCTTTCGTCAATGAGTAAACTGAAGCACAGAGAGCATAAAGAACTTTCTCCCAATCACCTTGTAGGCAGAAGAGCTAGTATTGAACTTGAACCTATGCAATCTGATATTAGGGCCTATACTATTTACTACTAGGCCGTATCATTGCCCCCCATACTACAGAGGAAATAAGGTGTTCACATATTACAGAGATTAACAATAAAGCCCTGAGATCAAGTTACTTTTTGAAGGTACATGGCTAGCAATGTCTAGTTCATTAAAAATAAAAATTAAAAAAGTAAAAAATTCGTCTTATCATTCCTCCATATGAAGCCATTTCACCCTCCTGTTTGCAGACATGCAGTTTTCTTCTTAGGGAAAACAAATTATAGTGAAATTAATAAATTAATTAATAAAGAAGTGCTTAATCTATTTAATAGTGGTAAATAGCAATCAAAATGATTTTCATTAAAGAATTAGAGAGTATTTTTTAAACACATTGTATTTAAATGTTTACAAGTAACAGCAGTAGAAATATTAAATTTCATGGAGTTGGAGGTATTTGGATGGGATTTTTTTTCCTTTAATATTTTAACTTGACTTTATCTTAAACACAAGTGTGTTCATCATATGCCAAACAACAATGACTTCACAAACTTTGACACACTTTGCTATAGGAAGGGTTGAAGGTTGTTGATCTAAGATGATAACAAGTTATGTTATAAAGTATTTCAAAGCATTTGACCAATAATTCCACAGAACGGTTGTTCTATAGAGACTTTGTTAACATCATTAATTACTCTATTCTGATATGGGCACAGAGGAACTGAGTGATTTGTTGAAAAAAGTTTTTTTAGTGCATATGAAATTCTGTAAGTTTCTAGCATGCTTTTAGGAATGCCAGCAAAACCACTTGTCAATAATAATCATGAATTATTTATGCATAAGTGTCATCAAGGAATGGGATAGCTATAGCTAGTCTGTTTTTAACTCTCATCTATATGCCTCAGAATCTTTTGCCACTGGGTATCTCAAAAGGAAACTCTCTCTTGAGGAAAAGGTAATTTAGTTATGAAAGAAGGTCCTGAGGGATTATATTCTCTTATTGTTTCTTACCTTTGATCTTTTTTGGATAAAGTATAAGACAAATTTTAGATCTTGGAATGATAGTTAGCATTTTTCTTGTTAAAAACAAAATTAACAAAATGATTTTATCTGGAAGATAACCCATTTGGAAAGAATACTTGGGTGTGAAAACTTCCCCAGTATTTCCAAAATGTGTTTCTCACATTAACTTTCTCTGATACTACCTATATCCCCAGATCTAAAGTGGATAGGGAACCTCACGCATGAGTAATTGACCAGGTTTCCATAAATCTTATCTAAACATGCCAAATTAAAAAAAGAAGCCTTTGGAAGGTCGACCTGGATTCTATAGTAAGAATAAAAAATAGGGACATTGTATGGAAAAGTCACTTTCCTCAATACTAAAGGAGGCAAAAACATATAGGCTCAGAACTGAAAAGAGCTTTGGAAGCTATCTTGCACAAAATTGAAGAAACTAAGTTTAGAAAATAAAAGTGACTTTCAAAGCCACAGAGTTAGTGGCAGAGCAGAAAGGCTTCCAGACTTTAATTTCTCTGCTGAGTATATTATCATAAACCCTTGGTGATAAGTTCAAAAGTTATATGAATGTGGGTGTAAGCATCTGAGGAGAATTTTTAGAGTACAATTAGTATAACTGACATGCTATACAAATAATCTTCTGATATAAATTCAGTGTGAAAGTACTAGAAATTCAAATAAGGCAGACACAGCTTGTCTCTCTACAAAAACCTTAATCTGGTTGATCAAGTTATTTGGTGTTTTTAAATCTATTGGATTGTTAGTTACTTCTTAATAATGCAAAGATGTAAAATAATTTATTTTGCACATCAATTACTTAGAGGGCATACATGCCATATATATTGTATTTGTTGCTGATAAAGATAGTATAGATGATAGATTCGTCAGATATTTCCAAACCTTTGATACAGATGACAAAATAACTTCAATAATAAAAAAAATTTCTTGTTTTTAAGAGCCTAAATCATTGTTGGAGCACAGTGTCCCTGCTGAACACTTAACAAGGGAAATCATCAGCAGATGATGAAAAAATGACAATGGACTAATTATCCCATATAAATATAAAAAAGTAGAAAGCATAATGGATTTAAAACATCATTGTAGTTAATTGCTCCACTATGATTCAGATTCTTCCAATATCTATGGCTGGAGTATTTCCAACACAATTTAAAGAATAAGCTCATTATATCAGATTCATAAACAAGTAAGTCCAAAAGTGATTTTAACAATACATTGCTAATATTATAAATGTGTCAGGCCCTGTGCTGGACCTTGAGAAATAGCCCTGCTCCATACACTATTTCCAGATATTTAAATAGGAACTAAGATACATGCAAAAAAGAAATGAGTGGTATAATGGAATGCAGGGGAGTGGTTGGTTGACAGAATATGGTCAAATTTTAAAAAAAGATGCTGTTGTTGTTTTTAACTCTAAGGCTAATTGATTATCTCTGCTATACTTCTCTATATAATATTTTCCAACAATAACCACCAAATGTGAACCAAAATGCACAAAATTGACTAATGATATTTAGAAAATGTGTAACAGTATACTGTTATCATTTTTGGTATACTGTTATCATCTATATACATATTAAAATTAAATTTATATATGTGATGTGTTATATAGAGAGTTGTGATCACAATATGTAAATAGTAATTTATATGTATATATAATAATTTTATTATAATTATATACATGAAATTATAATAGTTTCAATAGATAATGAGAAATTGCAAATATCTTGATAGCATTTTATATGGGAGCAGTATCTTTTCTAAAGCTGACTTCCATATAACCAATTTCTAGGTGTTTATATAGCTATTATGTATTATTTTCTCTTTCTTCATTGACCGAGCTTCTGTCCATGTAGAACTCCTAGTATTTTCAATGTTTGAACATTATCATTTCTTTGGGTCTATTCATATGCTATCTTCAAACACCACCCAGTTATCTAGATCCCTCAGTCCTTCCTCTTACACACTCTTACACGTTTACCATGTAACCAGTTCTCTGATACTGGTCCTGTGTATGTCCTCTATCCTACCATGTCTCAACTATAACATGCTTCCTTCTTGTTCACTGTCATTAGTCCCCTGCAAATTCATCAATGTTGCTGTCTTACACCACATGATCAGAATGAATGGGAACTAAAATTGAGTCACACATAATTGGGTATTTTATACTGCAATGCTTGGTATTGTAGCCACTCTCTTGCTTTAAGGGTTCTGTGGCTACAGTGATTTATCACTAACTTTTTCCAGTGACAAGTGAGAGGCATGTTCCTTCTTGTGCTCTTGCTTAAAAAAACGACTTTTAGGAGTTGCCAGCAAAACCATTCTCAACCACCTAGGAAACACCAGCAGACTCAGAAACAGGTTATTTCCACCCCTCATTCTTCTTCCCTTTCTTCTCCAGTTTAGCAGTAACCTAACTTCTCACACAATTTCAACCACACCTTGAACAAAGTATTTTCAAAGATGTAAGTTCCAATGTGAACTTCTCACTTCCCCTCTCCTGTTCTCAACATCCTTCAATCTTAAGACACTTCTTCTCAGGTGTCTTATTGACAAGTAACACTCAAGGTATCTAAAATTAAGCTAAATAGTTTTCTGTATATTTAAGCACCGAAACAGAAGTCAATTAAACAGAAAGAGTGTATATAATTGCTTCATTTTTGTATTTGATCTTCTATTCCTGCCATTCTTACCTCATTAGGTTTTTATTTTAATCACTGGATAGAATCTGAAAACCTGCTTTAAAAAAGAATCTGGAACACTCTAATGACTCTTTGAGATATGTGTGTATATATATATATATATATATATATATATATACACACACATACATATATATGTATTTTTTTAAAGATTTTATTTATTTGAGAGAGAGATAGAGACAGTGAGAGAAGGAACACAAGCAGGGGGAGTGGGCCTCCCACTGAGCAGGGAGCCTGATGCAGGGCTCAATCCCAGGACCCTGGGATCATGACCTGAGCTGAAGGCAGATGCTTAAAGACTGAGCCACCCAGGCACCCCTCTTTGCAATATTTTTTACCTTTTTGAAGAGTAAGATCAGTTGAGATATCTATATGTGAAGGAGTAATAAAAGGTCCCCAAATCAGAGTATTCTATAATCCTAATGATCCAGAGATTTCATACTTAATGTGCCTGATGCTCAAAGACCAGTCAGATTAAGTTTCAAAAGTTATTTTAAAAAAATTTGATAATTTGCAAACTGAATATCCAAGTGGTTTATTAAGGCTGTGACTCTACTAATTACATGCTTTCGTAGAAAATGTTCCTATGTTTTAACATAACAATATCTATTTCAACTCCTGTGTCTTGGGAAATGAATACTCTTAGTCCAATGTGTAAGAGTAGACACTATAGTTATCATCGAATCCTTTTTGGAAGTAAGCAGAATATAAATTTTTAATAAATGGAATTTGATTATTATCTTATTTTAAAACATGACTATATTGCTTTCTTTGTATAAACAGCACTGTGAGAAAGTGCTGGTAGGAAATATATTCAGAAATTAATGCTAGAATATAAAGATGTTGTCACAATTTTACATACTGCCATACTTTTTAGAAAATAAAATTGTTGGACAATTATTGTCTTTTAAATTTATTACATAAAAATGCAGGAGGCAGATGATGATAATAGTGTTATTCTATTTTCAGAGAAAAGCCTCCTGAATACATATGGTGTTCACCACTCCAGAGAGAATAAAAGATATTTCGCTGAAAGATGCTTATGGGTAAATTTGTAGTGTAAAAGGATTTGAGACTGAAATGAAATGAATACCATCCGCTAAAGAATGATATGTTTTGTTCTGTCTCCACATCATTCAGCCCTTTGTATGAACTTGCATCAAGGGCTCACTTCATTGCATGCTAATGGGTTGCATTAAACCTCATGATACTTTTATACCAATTCTGATAACTATAAGAAAATAACTCCCAGTATGTGCATTTCAATAATTCTACCATTTGAGATTCAGGTCAATTTAGTCTGGATATTCTTGCCCAAATGTGAATATATGTATAAAAATGTGAGCTGCAGGACAGATAGGTTCAAATTCATAACTTAACTGAACTAAAAATTGCTATACTGCTTATTGAATATGCTGTCAAGCTCGCAGTGTTCTCAAGCGAGAGTTACTTACTACAGTTTTCTTCATCTGAATTATCACTGCAGTCATTTTGGCTATCACACCGCCAGTGATCTGGAATACAGTTGTTGTTTCTACACTGGAATTCATGAGGCCCACAAGTCTTTTTATCTGTAAGAGAAAGAGCCAGAGATTGTGTTGTTGACTTCCATGAAGTCACTGCCATGCCAAATCCAGGGTATATGACATTACCTCAGAGCTTAATTCAGTTACTAACTGAGAAGCATCTTTAAGAAAAGCCGAAGGCAAGTGCTAAATAAAATTCATGCTAATGTCTTGTTTTATGTTGTTTTCTAGTCTTGCTTTCATCACTAGCTAATTACAAAGCAACTGATTGGCCCACCCATATAAAGTCAACACAAATCAATAAAAAAAATCAAAACTATTAAGAACTAACATTCTCTTTAGCACTCCCTCCCTAAGCCATCTTCTATTTCTTCTGTAAGGCAGCAGAAAGAAATGGTTATTAGTCAGAACCTGAGATTGTCATCTTACCTTTCTCCCTACCTATCAACTGATATAAACTCAGAGAGTATAATAAAATCTAACGTGTACAGACCTTGAAAAATAATAAAGTGCCATCTCACTTGAACTCCTTAATAATCCCACTGGGTGCAAGGACTGGATTTAACTAGCCTTTCACTTTACAGATGATGAAAGACAGAGTTTAGAAGCTTGATGAATTTTTACTATTATTAAATGGCATAGTCAATATATATATTTGTGTGTTTTTACTCTTGCTTTAGTATTCTTTACAACATAATCTGTGTCCATAATGGAGCCAGAATCAGAATGCATGCAATAAGAATTTATTTAAAGTTAGATTACTCATTCTTAAATTTCTATAAGAGTAATAGCTAACTGTATATAGTCTAAAGCACTGCATCTTAAACTTCAATGTACATATATATAAATTACTTGGGAATTTTGCTAAAATGAAGACAGTGATTGAGTAGATCTGGATTTCTAAGAAGCTCTCAAGTGATGACATTCTCCTTAGGTCTACGAAATATACTGAGTAGCAAGGGCCTGAAACATATAGATGGGATAAATTCAATAATATAATGATAATAAAATTATAAATGTCAACGTATAATTTAGGACACATTCTCCTTTCATATACTTAGATCGACTCTATATTCTCACCTGTATTAGAGATCTACACTGAGTTTTACAACTCAGACTAGTAAAATAAATTAATTAAAGGAGAAGATAAGCTATTTGTTACTAGTTGGTACTCTTTAAAATGTGTCTTATAAAATTCAAACAAATAAGATTATGAAAGCAAAAATGATTTAGATATAATTAGAAAACTAAATAATGAACATCTATCGAGGATCCAACCCACCTCTTGGTAAGCATTTTCATAAACATGATCATATTCAATTCTCATAACATCCCTCAGAAGTATTGTTATATGCATTTAAATGAATGAGAAAATAACTCTCAAAGAGTTTAAGTAATTTCTCCAATATTACAAAAGGTATTAAGTGGCAATGGAGAAGTTTATATCCAGATCTTACTCCAAAAAATTTTAATATTTCTGTGAAAATTCTCGAGACAGAATTCAAATTTTTCAAACTTGTCAAATTTGTCTACAGATAGATAGATATCTTTATATATGTCTGTATATAAAAAGCCTGTCTGTCCCTTTCTTCTTCCCTACCTTTCTTCATTGCAGCCTACCTGCCTGCTAATGATTACTCAGATCCCAACTTCTGTCACACAGTGCTGTGTTTGGTGATATATCCTTTTTGCCTATGTTATACCTAAATTTAGTTTTAAAAGTTGGCTTAAAATTTGTAGATGTTCTAACATAACATTTGGCACATTTCACTCAATCAAGAATTGTATTAGGATGATTAGAAACTTAATGACCATTGAAAATACCAGGTTTGGGGTTTGGTACTGAACTTTATAGATGGTCGTTATATTGTGGCATTTAAAACAAAATTCTCTGAGACCACTATTCTATGTTTGTTTAACATGGCTTTATTTATTCTTTCTGTGTTGCTTGCATTATTTTTTAAGTATTATTTTAAAATTTTAGAATATAAGAAAGTCAGAAAGATCAGACCTGAGCATACAAATAGACTATAGACCTAGTATTACAACATTAGCTCCAAGCAATTTCCCATGGATACAAAGTATCAAAGCAACAAGTATTTTTGAGGTGTTTTTTTTTTTCCTGCATCCTATTTGTACTTTTTTTCCTACTATGTTAAATATTTGTATCATATTTTGTGTTTGAAAGAGATCTGCATTTCTTTCTTTTCTTTTTTTTTTTTAAGATTTTATTTATTTATTTGACAGACAGAGATCACAAGTAGGCAGAGAGGCAAGCAGAGAGAGAGAGGGGAAAGCAGGCTCCCTGCCAAGCAGAGAGCCTGATGTGGGGCTCAATCCCAGGACCCTGAGATCATGACCTGAGCTGAAGGCAGAGGCTTAACCCACTGAGCCACTCAGGCGCCCCTGCATTTATTTCTTGACAAAAATAAGTTACAGTTCATTGCGAAGATTTCCATTTGGGGCATGCAAAAACAGTAACATTGAAAGGCTAATTGCCTTATGCAAGGTTATTCAAATTTTATGTTTCCAAATTATTTAACTTTTTGATCCATGACATTGTTTATACAAATTACAAATGCAAACTATACAATCCGTATAGCCTTGTTCTGTATTTAAAGTCTTCCTTGAGGAGATTAATGCAAATATAAATGTAAGTATATTTTTAATAGGAAAATGTATGATCAAGTTAAAGCAGCAGTTCTCAAATTGGCTACACATGAAAATCACCTAGTAAACTTAAAAATCCCTTTTACCAGTCAATATCCCACATCAATAAAGTCAGACTCTCTAGGGTGTAACCTAGACATCGGTATTTTTATGAAAACTTTATGGCTGATTCCAAAGAACAGCCAAGATTGAAAATCACTGGCCAAAAAAACTGACTGAAGAACAGAACATATATAATTCCACATTATAATACTCTGCAGTAATTAATATAAAATGTTCACAATATGAAGTTTTCTATTTATTCAAATTATTATATAGCTTTGGAACAATGTGTTATTTTTGGAGGGTATTATAAATATAGAGAAAACAAATGAGTATCTGAAAACTTGTATTTTTTTTTAATTTAAAATATTTTCACATGAATTACAGATACTACTAAAAATTTGATCCTTCCAGGGGGACTACCAAAATGTAGAACTGTATATGGTGTATACTGAGATACTACTGGCACTTATATACGTAAGGGTGACTTCTGAAAAAAAAAAAAAAATCTGGTGTCTGTGATGGTTTTTGAGCCAGAACTGAGGAAGTGGATTGGGATACAGGAGTGGAAGATAAATTTAAGTTTCTCATTGTGCCAAAAGAAATCCAAAGGAATGTACAAACTACTGGAAGCAATAAGTGAATTTGGTAAGGCTACAGGATACAAGGACTATATATATATATATATATATATATATATATATATATATATAATTATATTTCTCTATATTAGGAATAACCAGAAATGAAATTTGAAAAAAAAGAAAACTTTTACAATAAAATAACAAATACCTAAGAATAAAACTAGTGAAAGTTGTGTAATATCTTCATACTGAAAAGTGTAAAACACTGAGAAACTGTAAAACACTGAGAAAAATTGAATAATGCTTAAGAAAGTGCAAAAATATATCATGCCCATAGATTAGAATACTTGAAATTTTTAAAATTTTCAAATTAATATAAAGAATTAATTCAATCTCTATCAAAATTCTAACTTGTTATTTTTAAAGAAATAGATTATCCTAAAATTATACTGAACTGTAAAGGATTTAGAATAATAAACCAATACTGAAAAAGAGGAAAAAGTTGGAAAATTTACAATATCTGATTTCAAGAGTTTCTATAAAGCTATAGTAATTGAGAAAATGTAGTAGTAAGCAAAATGAAACCAGAAATATAAGCAAACATATGTGGTCATTTTCAACAAGGACTCAAGTCAATTTAATGGACCAAAAAAAGTCCTTTTTAGTGAATATTGATGAAAAAAGTGGCTAGCCATAAGAAAAACACAAATCTCAACCCATCATACTCCATACAAAAAATTAATCTGAGGTGATCATAAACATAATGAACATGGAAAAATATTTTCATAATCTTGGAGTAGGCAAATATTTCTTGGGCAGAACACAAAAAGAATTAATAATACAAAGAAAGTTGGTACATTTGACTTCAGAAAATTAAAAAGTTTTATTCTTTAAAAGATATCATTAAGAAAATGAATAGGCAAGCAACATATTAAAAAATATTTTCATACAATATATCTGGGAAATTACTTCGGTCCAGAATATATAGAAATTCTCATATCTTATACATTAACAGACAAAAGACTTGAAAAGATACTTCACCAAATAAAAGATATTTGAATGCCAAATATAGGTTCTCAAAATCATCAGTCATGAATGTGGTGCAAATTCAAACCAGGAGATACCACTAAATACTTAGTGAAATTGCTCAAATCAAAAAGGCCACACTAAAGTTTCATGAGAATACAGAGGACTTGAAACTCTCTCTTCTGGTTCTTAAAAGGTAAACATATAATTACCCTATAACCCAGCAATTTTACATCTAGGTGTTCATGAAAAACGAAAACAAACATTCACAAAATAAATTCGTACAAGAAGAATAAGTTCGTAACAGCAGCCTTATTTGTAGTAATCCGCATCTAAGATATTCCAAGTGAGAATATATCCATGTGACTGAAAACTACTCAGATACAAAACAATAATGAATTCTTGAGATATAACTTAGAAATGTTTTTAAAACTTCATGCAAATGAAAAATTCACAGGCAAAATTGTAAATACTAAATGCATTTATGTATATGACATCCAAATACAAGCAAAACTAATCTGTGGTGTTGGAGAGGAATTGGAGGTTGTAAAGGGGAATGTTAGGGGAATTGACTAAAAGGGGCATGAAGGAACTTTCTAGGGGGATGGAAGTGTTCTGGATCTTATTTTGGTATTTGTTGAATGCTGAATAAAATTGCCAAAATTAAAGTGAACATTTTAGATCTGAGCATATAATTTTAATTATATTTTAATTAAAAATTACTTCACTATTAGATTGCAAGGCATTTGGAAAATCCAAACATACTACGGTAAAGAATTATTCATTTGGTCCCTCAATGCTCAGGTATATTCAAGACCGAAGGGTAGTCTGAAAGAGCATTCTGTTAAAAAAATTATTTAAAGTCTCAAAATTTAAATATTCCACACTAAGTGTAAACAACAGCATGTATGTTTCACATACAAATGTCTCCACAGATTTTTTTTATTTAGCATTTGAAGCTACCATGTATTCATTCTGCCCTAGACATTTGTATTATCAGTCTGTAATTATCTGTTTTCATTTTTGGGATGATGATTTCAGTAGTAATAAGAGCATTGGATTTCCTAAGACATAAAATGCACTTTGTTCGTACCTGGTATCACTCTGACCCAAAAGTACAGTTAGCTTTGCCTTCCCAAAAAGCATACCTTTTGAAAATTTAGATGGCATTCAAAAAACGCAAATAAACCAGTGTTTTCTTATAGATCTCAACTACAATATATGTCATTCAGCATATAGAACATGAACAATAATGTTGTCAAAAACTGCATCTCCTTTGGATATACCAAAGGTTTTATTTTAATCTGTGAATTAAATGATGCTTCAAGCTGTCTATGTCCCTTTTCATTTTTTCCTCATGAGAACATCCTAAAAAAATGTATGCCACTAAAATATTTCCAGTGAGGTTCAGTAGTGGAAAATTGTATAGGCCTACATGTAGGTATTATATGTAGGCCTTTCATATATAACACATTTCTGTTTTTTTTTTTTTTTTCTGGTTCATTTGGCAACATAGGACAAAATAGCAAATTATATTATTAGGGAAACATTTAATTCCTCAGTGAATATGTGAAATGATGCCTATTGCATATGCATATATATAATATAATAAATAATAAAAAATATATTATATATGGTATGTGTAATGTATATATGTATATATTATATATACATGCATTTTTGTATATTATTCTTTTTAAAAATTTTTTTAGAGAGAGATTGCATGTGCCTGAGTGTGGTGGGGCAGAGGATCAGAGGAAGAGGGAGAGAGAGAATCTCAAGCAGGCTCCATGCTCAGTGAGGAACTCAATGTAGGGTTTGATCTCATCACTCTGAGATTGTGACTTGAGCTGAAATCAAGAGTTGGACACTTAATTGACTGTTCTACCCAGGTGCCCCTGTATATTAAATATTCTAAAAAATAATATTTTAGTGATTCAATAGATATCTAACCAAATTGAAATTATACACTGTTTCACTAGTAATACTTTACTATTGCTTTAGAAAATAAAATGTTACTTGTAAATTTACCATGTGTTTTATTCAACAGCTGATCAGAATAAAATGGCTTGGAAAAATTTACATCTTGAGGGATAGGGCTCAGTTAGCCATCAACTTGAAAATATACTGGATAAAAAAAATTTAGAGCACAGTTAGTAAGAAGACTTTAGCTTGTGATTTAAGAAATGTTGGCATTCCCTCTCCCTGCAAAAACAAAAATGGGAATGTGGGTTTTTTTGTTCTTGCTAAAGTTTTGGGTTATTTTTTGTTTTTGTTTTTGTTTTCTTTTTGTTTGTTTGTTTGTTTGTTTTTGTAATCACACTTTCCATCTTCCATTTCAAGAAACATTATGATTACAGTTAAGTAACATGCAAAAACAGTTAAAAAAAAAAAAAAGAAACATAGCTATAGAGACACTGAGGCAAAAAGAACTATGAAAACAATAAACTTGAGCCTTTATCATGGTAGCTGGTTGTTTCTTTTATTCCAGATTATAACATCATAGAGTCTGAGAAGTATGGGGTTAGAACGGAGTACCTTCTCTTGGAGAAAACCTTGTCTTCCATTGGGGGCAGGATAACCATCTGTTAGTTATCAAAGCATAGCCTCTTCATGTAGAAGTCATTCTTTTTTTTTCTTAATATTTTATTTATTTGACAGAGAGAAATCACAACTAGGCAGAGAGGCAGGCAGAGAGAGAGGAGGAAGCAGGCTCCCTGTGGAGCAGAGAGCCCGATGCGGGGCTCGATCCCAGGACCCTGGGATCATGATCTGAGCCGAAGGCAGAGGCCCTAACCCACTGAGCCACCCAGGCGCCCTCCTTTTTTTTTTTTTTTTTTTAAATCAACCTTAATTCTGACCTAGCAGCCTATATTCTCCTCAATGTCTCTGTTAGCATCATATGGAAATAAATACCAATATAAGTTGCTTCCCAAATGTTCTAAAGCTCCTTGATGTTTGGAGTTCCTCAACAGTGATGATACAAGGGGTCAAGTTTTTTTTTTTTTTTTCCTTATTTTCTTTAGCTGATAGGATCACTGGCACCTACTTTTTGGTAATATGAATATAGTAGATATATACCATTACTATTGATTGGGTCTTTTTGGTCTTTTTTGAAATTACTGTTCCATATTATAGTTGGCGAAGCTGTTACACATGGGTCACTACCTCTTCTGTCACAGGAGAGGACCATATGACCCTTGGTGGCCTCTTATCCTAGACCACAATTAGTTTACAAGTGTCATATTATTCATGTTTTTAAAAAAAGGAAAGAAAGAAAGAAAAAAGTTTTAACAGCTTAAACCTGATACATTTTTCTTCTTTAATGTTAAATACACAGAGGAAGGCAGTGCAAGGATTGTATGGTGGCTAGACAATATCCTGAGGAACACTGATTTTTATCAATCTGCTATACCATTTTAACTAATGACTTCCATTGTTCTCAGTCACTCATGACCCAAGATGATTACTAGTGCTTGCGTCATCACCTAGCAGGTCTGAAAAAGAAAGAGCAAAAAAATCAAGAAAAAAAAAAAAAGGAGGGGAAAAAAAAGCAAAAGAAGAGGGACTCCTGGGTGGCTCAGTAAAGTCAAGTATCAGACTCTTGATTTCAATTTAGGTCATGATCTCAGGCTCATGAGATCAAGCCCCACATTGGGCTCTGCACTGAGCATGGAACCTGCTTAAGATTGTTTCTCTCCCTCATCTTCTACCTGCCCCATGCACTTCACCACCCTACAGGCACACGCTCTCTCTCTAAACAAACAAACAAAAATACAAAAAAAGAAGCCCTTCTACTTGGAGGAAAACGAAAAACAAAAAAACAAAACCCTAAAACAGACTTCCTAGAAGTCCTATATAACACCTCTGCTTACACTTCAATGGTCTGAATTTGGTCACATAAAAAAATGTTGCTAGGGGCGCCTGGGTGGCTCAGTGGGTTAAAGCCTCTGCCTTCGGCTCAGGTCATGATCCCGGGGTTCTGGAATCGAGCTCCGCATCGGGCTCTCTGCTCCACGGGGAGCCTGCTTCCTCCTCTCTCTCTGCCTGCCTCTCTGCCTACTTGTGATCTCTGTCTGTCAAATAAATAAATAAAATCTTTAAAAAAAATGTTGCTATAAGGGGAGATGGAGATGTGATGACTTATTCTGAATAGGAATGTGTCGACTTAAGATTTACAGTCCTGTTTCTGAGGGGGGAATAAAAACTGGGTATAGAGACAGGCATTTTAGAAGTCTCTGTTAAAAACTGAACAAGGCCAATTAAAGCCATTGGAGGTGATTTCAATGGTTACTGGAAGAGACTATTTCTTTCTTGAGATTACAAGTACTATAGCATCAAGTTGCCATCTGTCATTTAAAAATCCACATAGAAAGTACCATTCTCAGAAGACACCAACAAAGTAACAAACAGCTTAGAAATGGAAAAAAAAAAAATGATAGGGCTCTTATGACTCTATGTAAATACCTGTATTCAAATTGTTCCTGAAGTCAACTCCATCCACTCCTTGGAATTGAGGTGGAAAATTTACTTTGCCACTAGTTTGCATTGGGTTTCTCTCATTTACAGACAAGAGTCCTGACTAATGCAAACATTATATTATTTTATTGCTTAAAAAAATGAGGGACTTCTCATATTAATGTTCTTATCTATATGTGCTGATTTACATAATTCCTAGGCTATTTCATTGATTTATAATTACCTGGGAAATGCAATCACTTTCCACAAGAAGCCTCAGAATTAGTCTCTAAAAGTAATTTGCAAATCCAGGCTTCCATGAAGATGGGAGATGGTACAAACACCCCCCCCCCTTTTTTTTTGCTTCTTCTCTATGTGGCATATGCTGTTACAGCCTTTAGTGATATTGATTATCTGGAAAGCTGCAGGTTGCCTTGTATTGTAAAGTGTTTGGTGGATCTGAAAATTAAATTCATGTTACTTCCCATCAATCAGAGTAATATTTCTCAATGAACACTTACATGCACAGCCTGTTCTTTTAGGGGAAGTGGAAAGAATCTGTGGATGCACCAGTAGTTGAGAATAACAATGGCAGATGTGGCTTGTCCCAGTGGGATCCTACTACTTCTGCTTCACTTTTGAATTTTTACTTATTTTTTAACTTTTACATTATTCTTCTAGGTAGAGAAGAGAAAGGCTTATAAAGTAAAACAAACTACCAATGACATATTTTCTTTATAAAGAGGTGAATCTGTAAGAAGCCTGCTCTCTGGAAGCTCCAATAATGACATTTTATAAATTGCATGTCAATGCAATGTAATTTTCACTGGAAATATTTTGAATTCATATTATGCAGTTTAGAAAGTGTCATATTAAATCCTGTAATACTATCTATTGCACTTGACAAGAATTTGTGTGTGTGTGTGTGTGTGTGTGTGTGTGTGTGTGTGTGTGTTTTCTTATTTAGAAAGTTGTATTGTAACTCTATGGTTGTAAACTGTGGAGAGGGGAAAAATGGTTACTATTTCCTCTTTGCTAACACACTGTATATCATCTGCCAAAACCATTCTATTCCATTTATCATTCTCTTCAACAGCCTGTTGTCTTGACAGTTTATATGGTAATATTGTACAAACAAATTTGCATTTGTGAACCTCAGATGAAGAGGGACCCAAATCTCTGTAAACGAAGAGGTAGGTAGGGCACCACTCTTCAGAATCATTCTAGAGTTCCCATTAGAGATTCTGGTAGTCACTTTCCAGCAATTCTACTTAGGTTTCCTCAACTAGCTTACAGGAAAACAAAAAAGACTCTTCCTGCCTTTTTTCTAAATATTGATTCCATGTTTTATTTTAAAAGCAAAGTAAAAGCAATTTGAGGCAACTAAAAAGTGAGTCTACCAAAATATTTGTAAATATCCATTTGATTACATTTATCTAGTTGGTCTGACACAGTTAAGTCAGAAGCATGAGACAATTGCTCAATTCACTTTACATTTTTAGGATAAACAACATCAAACTCTGATTTGGTGGGGGATAGTAAGGCATAGTGAAAAGAACCTGAGTATTAAAGTCAGAATTTGGTTTGAATGGTAATTCTAGTTCCTACTCATATAATTTAAAAATAACTATTTATCTTCTTTGTGCTTCAGTTTCACAAAGGCTAAGAATTAAAGTGAAATACACATATTGAAATGAATATCTGGCTTAATAATGAGTAACTGGTGAAAATTAAGTAATAGTAATAATTAAGTAACCAGCTACTTAAATAGTAGTAATAGTTAATAAATAGAAAAAATAGTATGTAAAAATAAGCAAATAGTAAATAAAAACAGAAGATGCAGATTTCAACTTTATCATCAACAAGCAACGTGAATTTAGGAGGAAAAAGAGTACCATTTATTTAAAAGACTTCTATGTTGCAGGCACTGCTTTAAGTCCTTTACATTTATAATGTTATTATTTTAAGTGAACAAATGATTTTACTATAACTTTGTGAAGCATCCTATTTATTTTATAAGTAAAGACCAGGTAACTTGCTCAAGGTCACACATAACTATGAGTCACATAAGACATTTAAATACTATGGGAAATCACATTCCCAATCTGCAAATTTGAAAGGTTACAAGACACCTGCAGTCTTTTAAACAAAACTGTGCTTTAATTTTATTATCTGAATATATGTTTATCAGATATATAAAATATTTTCAGCTCATGTTATTCTTATTTCTTGAAAAACAGTATCTTAACTATATAAGTGACACATACAGTACTCTTTATGGAAATATAAGCTATAACACAAAGAAGTAGAAACAAATAGCTCATAGCCACATAAAAGAAACTCCATTATGTTACCCTCACTACGAAAATGAAATATTGTACACTCTATATTTCACCAAAAATTACATAGAAATAATTTCTCTAAGTCATTAAAAATTCTTACAAATGTCATTTCTATAGCTGTATAATATTTGTCTAGTGGATATACTTTAGCTAAACTGTTCTCCTAGAGTTTGGTATCTAAGCTATAACTTTTTTTGTAATTTGAATAAGGAAGGTAACATTTGCAATAAAAATACTTTCTTCTACAGTTATGTGTGTGGATACATGTTTCAAAAGAGTCTTTGTTAGTGATATTCACATCATTTTATATTTGATAATCCTTATATCTTTATCTTGTCCTTAGCCTACATTCTAAAATTCCTTGCACAGGAACTAACAATCTTAGATTGAATGTGACATTTGTTACTTACTTAACAAAGTCACATATTTTTTCTGCTCAATATTCTGAAAGTCTTTCTCATATAATATGTATTTATAAATTTATCATTCATGTTTAGAATTTTTGTGATTGTATCAATCAGTAATTATGAACATTAAAAGAAACAACTTCTTAATGTAAAATAGTTAGCAAACCTTTCTTTGGGATTATAAAACTCAGTGGAAGGTGAAGAAGGATGGCAATTGAGAGAAAATTTTATTTACTAGAAACATACAATTAGATACACATTATTAAATAAATATCTGGGGTAGGATGAGAGATACCTGTCTCTTAAAAGCCAAGTAAAAATGATACATGCACACGTATACACATCCCTGCAGACAGTATGTAGATACCAGTTATAAATGCATACAAAGGATACTGCTAGTTATCTCTGAAACATGTGTGCGTGCATAGGTACTTACCTTAGAAAGAGAAAGTATAAGAGAAAGATAGCCGTAGGTTAGATTCTGACAAGAATCAAGATTTACATGTAGTTTCATCTGTCATTGAATATTAACCTGTGTGTCCATTTGAAATCTTGGAGGAACTGATACCACAACTGAAGAAAACTTTTTCTTTGTTATTCTTATTATTTCGTTGCTAGACTCATCTTGGTAGAAAAATATTTCTACCAATTATAATGAATGGCGTATTTTTGTTGTGGTATTGTGTATGGAGGAACATTAGGAGCAGTGTTAACTTTTATTAAAGAAATCTCCTTGTTTTTGAGCAACTGATCTAAATCATTTATCCAACTGATATGCTTTGGAAAGTTCATAATGAACTCAACTAGGAATGCCAGAGTCAAAAATGTGTTAATAAATTTAACTGAGAAACAAACCACTCAAATACTTACTATTTTTTAAACACTTCTTTGGAAGTTTACATTTGCTCTAAAATTTACTGCCTTAAGAATTTGAAAAGCTAAGGTCAAAATACACACAATTATTTACACATATGTACATATATGTGCATATACATATGTGTATATGTACAATGCACATATATCTATGTATACATATATGCACATATATGATGTATATATACACACATTTTTATATACATAAACACATCACTTCATTTACTCAATATATACTCAGGTTTGTTTACAGTTTTGACTTTGTCAAATTTTCTCATTAAAATACCTTCATTTTTGTGCATGAATCCATGGAGAATTATATTAAAATAGAAATATTTTTAACTTTCTAGCTTTTTTTTAGTGTTGTTCATATTAAGTAGTATAATTTTTTCTTTTATACCTCTTTTATACTGAATAATTTTACATTTTATTTAAAAACATGTAAAACATTTAATTATTCCTTTGTTTGTTTTCCATCATAGATAAGTATATTTAGTTTACATCTAGAATGCAGTTTTCTTTTATTATTTATCCATACCCCAAGTACCTTAGAGAAGCCATATTATATGGTTTATAATGCTTAGGAGAAATAATGCTTCAAATATGGTGTATGAAAAAAAAAGCACGTTTTAGTAATACAAATGTCTAATGGCCAGTCTCACTTTCTGCTAACCTACTTGGTCTTTATTGTGTATGGAGTGCTACAGTGAGAAATAAAAGAGAAGGAAATAGGGAATATGTGTGAAGGAGGAATTTCAACTAAGAGAGTTTGAAAATGCTATATTAAGGAGTGACCTTGAAGACTAACAGAGAGAAAATGATTGAGACACTGCATTTTCTGGGAGAAAGAGCATTCCAAGAAGAAACATGACCTTGGAGGAATAACCAGGCCTGGAGTGTCCAAGGAACAGCAGGGAGATAAGATAGGTGAAGTAGAGAGAGAGGGTCAAGAGTGGTAAGAGAGGTCAGGAAGACAAACCATTGTCGAGGAAGGGCACTCACATCAGAGAACGCTTTGTAAGGAACTTCTCTTGCTATTTCTCCTCCTGGAAAGAGCATATAAATTTGATCCCTTTTTTTTTCTGACAAATGAATTTCACATAATTTTTTAGATTTATGTCAAAATAAAGATGAAAATTTGAAAGATTGTTAGATGACTGCAGCAATATAGTAATCCAGATTTTGGAACTGCCATGATGAAATCTTTGGCCTGTACATATTCTGGATAATTACCCTAATTACCTTTTTCTCAGCTTTGGTGTTTATTCTTATCTACAAAGCTAGCAGGATGGCATATACTGATAAAGTATACAATAGGTAGGAACAAGCCAAACTCAACTTTGAAAGAATATTGAGAATCTTAAAATAAAATGTGTCTAATAAGTTATATTGTTTACAGGTCAATAATTTGATCTCTTGACTAGATTTATTGATTTATTGTTATAGAAGTAACAAATAGGTCTATCATTGCAACTAGAATTATATTTTATTTTTTACAACATGGGTATTTGTTATTTCATTATAATCAATACAGTAAAATTTGTATAACTGAAGTGATTCATAAGTAAATATTATGGGCCATCTTTTAAAACTGGTATTGGTACTTTTAGATTCCAGGTTAGATTTTTATAGGTTGGAGACAGTAATAATAGCTTATATTCATTGATAGTTTTCTCTTTCTTAGGTTTAAGGCTCAGCCTCACTCATGGAGTCCTCCTAGCAACTCAACAACGAAAGTACATTGAATAGCTAAGGATGCTAAACCTAAGGTTACAGTAAATTACTTGTCTCAAAACCCACAGCTCTTAAAATCTGGAACCAGGACTTGGATCTGTATCATTTGATCCAGTATCTGCACTAAAAACTATTCTGCAACTGGGACACAAATAACTCCCCAAAACAAAGGTCCTCATTGCTTCTTTCTTTTGCTATTTTATACCAAGATCTCAGTTCTATGGACACTAGGAGCTGACTAAAATTGTATACATGTCAAAAGTTATGAGTTCAGGAAGAATATAGCTGTCTTCACCATAAAACCCTAAAGCTGCAGTAGATCTACAAGAGAGGGGGAAAACTATATTTATATAGTGATTATAAATTTACACTCAGAGATAAATATGGACAGTATTACAAAGCCTTCAGTGACAAGATTTATTATTCCTGAACTATGTATAGTTGTTGTTATTTCTCATAATCAGGCATACTTTAAACTTTGAGGGAAACAAGTTAGCTCATTTAAAAAAAAAAAAAAAAAAAGCAGTCTCTCTCTCTCGATATAGAACATGCCCCTTACTTGACTTAGAGTTCAGCTAGGTGCTACATATCAACAAATTATCACATTAGCCTTTATCTTGTCATTTCCTCATTGGCTGCCTGGTCAGCAAGGTATTGATTTTTTTTTTTAAGATTCTGCTTACAGTACATGATGGTTTGCTTGGCTTTACTCCCAAACATCTTTAAAAACCTTAGTAGTGTACTTCCCTGCTAGATGTCTTTATTCATCTTCTAATAAGCCTGCTTGCCTCCTATAATAATACTGCATCTGCTGTAGAATGATATTTATCAGAGAGACAGCAGGCTATGAAAGAAATTTTAAAAACCAATGCTTGAGCTGAATTTAATATGAGAATTCAAATAAAGGTGCCAATAAAATTCACATTTTAATACAGTCATTAGATGCATGCAGAAAGTAAAGTATCTCAATGGATAATATAAGTCATCATTAAATTTGCATTAATTTAGCTCAGTTAAATATTCCTTCAAGTTCTAAATGTCTCACTATAAACAAGGAAGAAACGGAATTGTCCTTCACATTATAGTCTATTGGGTATAAGAAAGAAAATAATTGGCACTTCAAAACATATATGACATATGGGATATATTACCAAATTAATAAAAATTTTAATCATAGTGAAAGTTGATGACAAGTGTTGTTACAAGACCAGGTTGACTCTTCTGACTGGGAACAGCTACTAAGTAAAAAAGAAAGCAAAGAACCCACTGAACAGGTGCCTAGTCAACCTTACAAGAGCCATATTTTCCAACTCACTCATCAATGTGCCACTTCCACAAATTTGCTATTTGCTAATATCACCTCTGCTGTGGTTTTACCTAGTATTTTTCTTTAAACTGTTTAACTTTTTAAAATTTAGCTTCATTATGAGCCAAAAGATTCTTGATATCATGATCTGATATGCTGGCTTATATATTCTAATTACATATTTAAAATACATAATTATTATGTGCAGTATATAAATAATTTCTTGTTTACATATACTTGCTATACATCAGGAATGATTACTTCATGGCAGTTTCCCCCAAATATTTTCAAATTTAAAATACACATATAAGCATACACTCATAAACGGACACATGAATTAGAGAAATCCTACTGATAGTATCCATGATTTTAGTTAATTATTCTATTCCTAATACTTAAGGCACTACTATGAAGTCAGAGTCCTTATAATAATAGTTAGATGTTCTGGTTCCAAACTTAAAATTTTTCTTCCAGAACACTGACAAATTTCTCTAAGAAATTTAAGAAAACAAAAATAAGCCAAGGAGAACTCAAAGATGGATGCTTAGCAATGAATGAATATATTTCACAAAGCTCACAAAGAATATTGAACATAAGACTTAGAATTTGACCTAGATTTCCTTAAGAAAAAATCAGGAAGAAAGAAAAGTGCCCAGGAAAAAACGGAAAACCAAATGTTACAGAGGAAAATGGATATGACAACAAAAGAAATCACACCAACTATGACATCTCAGTATAACATTGTGGGAATTCTGTAGCTTGGAAACAAGTCACTTAGTGTTCGAGGAGATGGTAAATATATTTCAAATAATAGTTTGAATGTTAATTTTAAACTGCTGAAAAACTAGACCCAAAGAGTAATATTTGATGGCAACTTGGAGTGATTATTCTGATGTCATGCCAACAAATCTATCCTTGACACAACTTTATTAAACTTTTTATTAAGAAATTACATAAAGATATAATATGTACTCTTTACAAACTTGCAGATGGCACAAATCTGGGAGAAATATGTCATGATGTAATTTTGAGGTAAGTATTCTCATTTTCTGGGGTGGGCGGTAGAGAATAGACTTTAATAAATATAAAAGGAAATAACAAAGTGTATGATATACAAGAGATTAAATATACCAGCTTTTTCTCCACCAAAGAGAACAGTAATATTTCTAAGACTTGAGAGAAAATTGTTCTGGGAGTTGGTGTTGTTGCTGTTGTTGTTTAAGATTTTATTTATTTATTTATTTGAGAGAGAGAGAGCAAACGAGTGCAGGAGCTGTGAGCTGTGAAAGGGAAGAGGGACAGAGAGAGGAAAGAAAGGAGGCTCCCTGCTGAGCAGGAAGTGAGCAGGGAGTCTGATGCAGAAGGGAAGCTGGGCTCCATGGGGCTTCATGGAAGTGGGGGTGCTTGAAGAGGGGCTTGAGGGGAGGCCTAGTCCCAGGACCCAAGGCCCTGGGATCACAATAACCTGAGCAGAAGGCAGACACTTAACTGACTGAGCCACCCAGGTGCCCTCGGGGTTTTTTCTAAAATAATTATCCCAAGAGGCGCCTGGGTGGCTCAGTGGGTTAAAGCCTCTGCCTTCGGCTCAGGTCATGATCTCGGGGTCCTGGGATCGAGCCCTACATCGGGCTCTCTGCTCAGCGGGGAGCCTGCTTCCACCTCTCTCTCTCTGCCTGCCTCTCTGCCTACTTGTGATCTCTGTCTGTCAAATAAATAATTTTTTAAATAAATAAAATAAAATAAAATAAAATAATTATCCCAACATCATCTTCACAGGGATGCAGTATTATATAAAATGATATAACTTATATATGATATATTATGTCTCTCAAACAAATGAATGACTAATGGCAAAGGTCAAGAAAAACTTTGATACTATTTCTCAAATTTGTTGACCATGATTAGACAACACATATCAAGGTTCTGGTTTTTGGAAAGAATTTTAAGTGTATTAATAATTCTTAATTGCATATTAAGAATAGATTTAGGTGACATAAACATTCAACTGGACAATGGCTGTGAGAAAAGTCATTAAAATTTTCACCAAAATAGGAGAGATGACAACATGCATAATCACCATAATGCTGTGTTTCCTCCCCACAATATTGGTAAATAATTGGATAAATAATACTGGATAAATACCTTTTGGTATATAAATTACACACATGGATCTCAAATGATGGTAGAAGAGATTCCAAATTTACTCATTTAGGTAACATGTTTGAGGTAAGAAAACAAAATACCTGGACTTCACACCACATTCACCAGTTGATCTTATTGTAGTTTGGCAGGGAAAGGATGGAAATAAAGCAGGAATAAACTGGAAAGGAAAGCTAAGAGAAAAGATGGAAAATGGAGAGATGGGAGGGAGGATCCAAAGGGTGATGAAGGAAGGAGGAGATATAAACTGAAATTAAATATCCTGAGAAAAGTAAAGAAAAATTTATCTTACTCTGTTCAGATTGAAGGATCCTCAAAATGTTGATAAAGAAAATTGAGATTTGTAGGTCTATGCATTAATGAAATTTATGAATCACTATGTAAATACGTTCTGTACTATATAGTAAAATCTGTTGGGGTGAAAATGAATACACAGAAAACAGGTTTTCTTCTTTCCAATGTGAGCTAACAGATTGGCTAACTCAGCAACAGTGAACCAAATTTTCTTCCACCAGATATCTGAGTAAACTTCCTTTCTTGTATCTTAATGAAACTTATTTTGTATAATAAAGAAATCAACTTTCTACAAGATTCCTGTATCTATAAGACAAAATATTTTATTGCATTCATTATTTTAGTTGAAACTACTAATTTGAAACAAGCTCAATTAACAGTAAATGGAAATTTTTGTGAATTATATACACATTCTTGTTATTATATAATTTTTCTCCTTTTAGTCATTGAAACTAACTTGGACAAAAACTCATCATTATGAAAAAAGTAACAATTTAGATTGCAAATTTTGTAATCAAAATTATGCTTCATTATTATTATATAGACTATATTCAGATTCTTGCCATTTGCAGATGATTCAAGTTCCTATCTGGGAGAAAAGAAGTCTTATAAATAAGGTTATCCAAGGCACTAAACTTCAGGTATAGAAACAGCCTCAGAAGTCTAATGTGACTTGTGTACATCACAGCGCTAAAGACAAAACAATGAGTAGGCACATGCTTTCTGTATTGGAATGATGTGGAGATATAATGTT
The DNA here is from genome assembly GCF_002288905.1 of Enhydra lutris kenyoni. Classification (NCBI taxonomy): domain Eukaryota; kingdom Metazoa; phylum Chordata; class Mammalia; order Carnivora; family Mustelidae; genus Enhydra; species Enhydra lutris. The sequence goes on along the minus strand of NW_019154085.1, from coordinate 90,816,556 downwards.
CCCTGGGGCCAGATGCACTAGAATTTAAATCGGTGCTTACCAACTTATTAGCTTGGGCATTGACCTTACCATTCTGACTCTGTTTCCTCATCTGTTAAATGGGAATAATAAAACCATAATAATAATATCAATGCCACCTAATGTAAAGGTTTCTCTGAGGATTGGAAGAAAGTGATTGACACATCTTAGGACCTCAGTTAAAATTAATTATTTCATCTCTTTCTATTATCCCAGCTTCTGCCTAACATTTCTGAAAAAGGCCAGGAATGGATCTTGTAATTTAATTCAAGACTTTATGTTCCCAATTCAAATGAAGAAAAAGCAAACCTGACTATAGGTAAAGAACCTGGAGGCATAATAAGAATACATTTAGGAAAGCTTCTCAGGCATCAGAATCTCACAAATCTGTTGCTGGTTTTTGGTCACTCTTGATTAATTTGATAACAAAACCTCATCTTCCCTTTGCTCATATCTTTAGTCAAGACCTGTCTTTGGTACAGCCTTTCCTCCCAGTCACTGAGGACTGATGACAAAATGAAAGGAGAACAATATCATTAGGTTCTTCCACAAGATTCCATCCTGTCTTCTCCAGGAATTATCAGCACTGGAAATACTTCACAAAATCCATCAAAGAAAATTTAACCGTTAAAGTTTCTCAAGGGTTTCTTCCCTTTACAAGTCTAATTGCACTGGTTATAGTTAACGTCTGTGTCAGTTCACAATGTTTTAGACTTAAAATAGTTTTATACAGAGCCCTCTCATTGGCTACTCTCAAATGAGCTATTGCTCATCCAAGAAAATGAAAACAGATACACATATGCAAATGAACAAGATATATTGTGGAAAATTTGTATCTAAATGCAAGTAAATATAGCCAAATCTAATCTAAATATATTAGATGAAAACCATATTCCTCTCCCTATTTCTAAGTTAGCATGGGTGCTCTATTGACTCAGTGTCAGAGAAGAGATTTGTTTTTAGGAGGAGAAATTTCACTTACAGAGCACCCATCAGATATAAAATAACTCATCCTGAGAAGATAATTTTTCTTAATCCTTTTAATAACCTTATAATAGATATTCTTCATTTTACATTTAAGAAACTGATGCTTACAGAGGTTTAAACACTTAATATCATATGATCAGTAAATTCAGAGGCTAAATTCTTTGCTGTTCTTTACATTCTATAATGCTATTAGTGTGGTATCTGCATAATTATTCAAAGGAGTATTCTGATGATTTCTCATCATTTTCAGTTTTATAAATTTAATTAAGTGAATGATTTTCAAAAGCTTTTATGAAGCATGCTTATGATATAGAATGATGGCAGAATAAAGTCTGAAAAATATGTTATCTTACATTTTAACAAGAGTACAAACATTTAACAGAATTATAGGAACCACGAGTTTTTTTTAATATATACTATATACTGGGAAATACTGTAATAAGAATGGGTTTTTAAAAAGCCGTATAGCACTTGCTGTGTTGAACACTGGGTTTATATGTAAGTGATGAATCACTGAATTCTACCCCTGAAACCAATATTACACTGTATCCTAGCTAATTAGAATTTAAATTAAAAATGTGAAAAAAAATAAAAATAAAAAAGTAAAAAAAAAGATAGGTTATATTGGCAGAAAGTATAATAATGGTATATTGGTTGCATCATTTTAGCTTTAAAGAAAGATAAATGTAATGTACTTACACACACAAACACAAGCATACATTCTATAATATTGGACCTACAATATTGGATTGACATCCCCAAGGTTATATATGGAGGCTTAAGGAGAAACTAAAGCCCTCTTAATCCTTTATCTTCAGTCTTAAATTTCTTATATACTCCAGATGTATTAACGTTGGCTTTCCTTTCTCTGGTCAATATTTAAGAATTTTTGTTTCTTTGTTTGTTTTGTTTTGTTTTAGAGAAAATTCCTCAATGGACAGATCTGAACTGAGGTTTTAAATAGGAAATCTGTCACTGTGAACCTCTGTTGTCGCCTGCTAAAATGTAACACTTACTGAGAAGGCATTAGTTCAACAAGTTTACCTCTTCCTAGCTGACATGTGACTGGAGAGGCAAAGGTACTAATTTTTACTCTAAACTAAAAGCACCTAAATAAGAAGGCACTTGCTTTTTTAAAAAGTAAAATCACATATACCATTAGAAATGTTTTTAAAGGAAAAATGACATTTCTTAAAACTATTTGTATTCACTTGACAGATATTCACATACCAGAGACCACACTAGTTATGGTGTCATTTGCAGAACTATTTGTTCCACGTTAAGCAAAATATCATCTCCACCTCAGCAGGAGATCTTGGTGCATAATTAAGTTGATCTTTTGCAAAAAGTTTGCAATGCTGTCCTCTGTTTATTGACAAAAAGAGAATCCCATTTCTAATGGGATTTAAGTCGAGTGAGTTTTTAATACCTTAAAAAGGCAGCTCATATTTTTCCCTAAATACTCTCTAATGTCCATCTTTCATTATTAACTAGAAACCAACGTTACTTCTGTACTCATTTGGAATATTTTTTGCTTTATCCCTAAAGACAGTTAAATCATACTGATTCAGTTTCAGCTTCCTCTTTTATTTCCACAAATAAATTCCTGGCCCAAAATTAAAAAAAAATAATATTAATATACTTATTGTTCGTATCTTGTCAGTTTAAATAACTAACATTTTCAAAAGTGAACTGCAGGGGTGCCTGGTTGGCTCAGTGGATTAAACCTCTGTCTTCCACTTAGGTCATGATCTCATGGTCTTGGGATTGAGCCCTGAATCAGGCTCTCTGCTCAGCAGGAAGCCTGCTTCCCCCTCTTTCTCTGCCTGCCTCTCTGCCTGCTTATGATCTCTCTCTCTTTGTCAAACAAACAAATAAATAAATAACCTCAACTGCATATACCAGTGGCATTAAAATGTGCCCTGGGTAAGGCAATGCTTATGTGGAAAGGGGATGGGTTCTCACTAACAAAGAGAAGGGGGATATTTCCATATTTCACCTACCACAGGTTCTCTGCCTTCTTTCCTCAAGCCTGGCCTGGTTCTGAACAGAACCTGAGATCCTACATATACCCAAATCCCCCAGATTCAAGCCCCACCCATTTATAACTCTCTTGTCTTTCATCACACTCTCCCTGAGTCTTTAAGGGACTGTGGCAACAGCTGCCCTGAGACAATAAATTACTATAACAGGCCTTGGTGTAGTTATAGTAATTGCAAATTCAGGTTTGGCTGATGGCCCCTCACCATACATACTGATTCATTGGCCCTGAATAACCTATGGACTCCTATGTGACACATCCGCACCAGGGCTGAATTTGTCTCCTTTTGTGGAGAGAATCACCACTCTTACTTTCTTCATGTAGATAATTCTCCAGATTTTGAAATAACTCATTCCAATCTGACCTTGCATGTGGGCCAAATGATTATAAAATACAGGCATGCTTTGCAACTCAGCATTATTTCACATCACTGCTATGCTGAGAGACATTTCTGGGCACTAAATATGGGGCAAAAGGGTATAGGAAGACCATCCTCAAAAATAATGTGGAATGAGAAAGTCCTCAAGTCATTGATGTTGTAGTTTCACTTACAAGCTTTATGACTTAGCCTGACTATAGTATAGGGTCATGGTTGGCACATCCTTAGAAAAGTAATCACCCCAGGAATCTACACTGAGTGCTACAGTCAGCTCCTCATCTACACTTTCCCTTCTAAATAGTTCCAAAAGTCTCTTTGAAAAATCCCCAGCCACATGTATTCCTCCAGTGAGGCCTGTAAAGCAAGAGCTTACAACACCTGCTAAGTACCTACACCTGATGAAAGAAATGTGTACCCCTTATAGACCAAAAAGACAAGATACTATTAAAGTTTTATTGGAATAAAGTCACAATGCATTAAGAACTCTGTCCCTGTTTAGGACTATATTCAATGTCTCTGTTATTCCAAAATTATTACTGATACCATCTTCTCTATATATGTGGTAGTACTTGAACTAAGCCTTAACAAGGTGGTAAAGCCCTGGGGAAATAAAATCTGATTAAAATGTTAGATTATGACTCAGTAAGACTTGGGGTAGAGAAGTCAGGAGAGGACAAATAATGCTAAGCATTGAATGTTTATCAAATAGGTAAAGCTTCATATAGAAACAAATAGATGGTTTGATCTGAGTAAAAGATGCCAGATTTACCCTCCCACTTGAAATAACAACAACAACAACAACAACAAGAATAAAAAGAACCCCCAAAAGACAAAATATGTTTTATCCACATATGAGACATCAGGCAGGAAAGAACAGTAATCTATGAGAGACAAGAAACAAATGAGGTACGGTGAGCAATAACACTGCCAGGCCTTAATGTCTTGGGAAAGTTTCCAGGCTGCAAAAGGGGTAAGGGAAAGGTAGGTAAAGTCCAGTGGACTCCATTAGCTAACAAGAATGAACTGAGGGAAGGAACAAGATGGTGGAGGAGTATGAGACCTAAATATCATCAGGTCCCAGGAGTTCAGCTATAGTTATCAAGCCATGCTGAACACCTACAAACTCAACAGGAGATTGAAGAGAATAAGAGCAGCAATTCTAAACAGAAAAGCAACCACTTTCTGGAAGGTAGGATGTGTGGAAAAGTGAATCTGAGGCAACATACGGGAAGATAGATTGCAGGGGAGGGGCCAGCTCCTGGCAAGCCGTAGAGCAGCAGAGCACAAAACTGGAATTTTTAGAAGTCTGCTCCACCGAAGGACATCCCTCCAGAGGCTAAGCAGTGGTGGAGCCCTCACGGGGACAGTATGGTATCAGGATCTGCAGGGTCACAAAAAGACCAGGAGTGCCTAAGTGTGGCAGAGCTCCCAGGTATCAGAGCAGGGAAGCCAGCTGCAGACGTGGAACTGAGGAAAGTGCTCTCAGCTCAGGGTTACCTTAAACCATGATCCGAGGCACAGTCAGGACACTGCTCATCAAGCAGGGACCACAAGTGGCAGATCTGGGAAGACACCGTCCTTCCTTCTCCTCCGGGAGGATCAGTGCGGGAGCATGCTTCAGGAATCTGCTGTGTTTGGAGACTCCAAATGGGGCCATGTGTCAGAGGTTGAAATGCTCAGTCACAGGCCGGGTGAGCTCAGAGTGCAGCCAGAAACTAGGGAGATGGGAGAGATTGATCGCTTTTCTCTGAGGGCACACTAAAGAAAGGGGCCTTAAACTCTCAACTCCTCTGGGCCAGAGATTGGGAGGTTGCCATCTTCTTTCTCCTCCTCCAAAGCTGTATGGAAAGCATTCAGGGAACAAAAGTTATGGAGAGCAAACCCAAGCATATTACATAGCCTGGCCTCTGGCAACAGCAGTGCAATTCTTCCTCAGACAAAGACATTTGAGAATCACTGCAACAAGCCCCTCCCCAGGAAGATCAGCAAGAACATCAGTCAAGACAGCATTCACTGATCAATGAGAACTGCAGACCTCTATAGCTAGGAGAACGCAGCACATATAATTCATGGCTTTTTTCCTCATGATTCTTTAGTCTTTCAAAGTTAAATTTTATTTTTTCTTATTTAATTTTTCCTTCTACCTATTTTAAACTTTTTAAACTATTCTGTCTTATCAATATCTTTTTAAAAATATGTTTAAATATGTTTAAATTTTCATTGTTATAGTCGTATTCTATCTCTCATTGTATTTAAATTTATTTTTTGTATACATATAGGTTTTTCTTTCTTTAAATTTTTAGGATACAATTTCTTTTAACAGATCAAAATATACCCTCAATCTAGCACATGGCTTTGTACTAGTCTCCAGCCTGATGACATTCTTTCCTTTTTGTTTTTTAACCAAATTCTCTTATCAATTCCTTTTTTAGACTCTTTTAAAATTTTCATCTTTATAGTCATAGTCCATCCTTTCACCATGTTTACCCTTATTTTCATATATATATATATATATATTTCTTTCTTTAAAATTTTGTGAGGCAGGTTCTTCTAATAGACCAAAATACACCCAAAATCAAGTTCGTGGCTCTGTTCTATTCACCAGTCATATATATACGATATATACATATATATATGAATGATATACATTATATATCTCCCCCTCCTTTCTTCTTCCCCCAGTTTCAGGTGTCTTGATTAGTGTATATTTTTCTGTGGTCATTTCTCTGTTTTTTTTTTTTTGTTTGTTTGTTTGTTTTATTATTTATTTATTTTCATTGCTCTAGTATTTTGTTCTCTCATTCATCTATTCTTATCTGGACAAAATGACATGGCAGCAAAACTCACCTCAAAAAAAAAAAAAAAAGAACAAGAGGCAGTACCAATAGCTAGGGACCTAATCAATATGGACATTAGTAAGATATCAGAACTAGAGTTCAGAATGACAATTATCAAGGTGCTAGCTGGGCTTGAAAAAAGCATGGAAGATATTAGAGACTCCCTTTCTGAGAAATAAAATCCCTTTCTGGAGAAATAAAACAACTAATATCTAACCAAGTTGAAATTTTAAAAAAAGTTATTAATGAGGTGCAGTTAAAAATAGAGGCTCTTACTGATAGGATAAATGAGGAAGATAAATGAGGGTAAACAACTACTGGACCACGAGGGGAGAATTCCTGAGATAAGTGATACCATAAGATGAAACAATATTAGAATAATTGAGATCCCAGAAGAAGAAGAAAGGCACAGAAGGTATATTGCAGGAAATTATAGCAGAGAATTTTCATAATTTGGTGAAGGAAACAAGCATCCAAATCCAGGAGGCACAGAGAGCCCCCTCAAAATCAATAAAAATAGGTCAACACCTTGTCATCTAATAGTAAAACTGACAGGTCTCAGTGACAAAGAGAAAATCCTGAAAGCAGATCAGCACAAGAGCTCTGTAACATACAATGGTAGAAATATTAGACTGACACAAGACCTATCCACAGAGAACTGGCAGGCCAGAAAGGACTGGCATGATATACTCAGAGCACTAAATGAGAGAAATATGCAGCCAGGGATACTATATCCAGCCAGGCTGTCATTGAAAATAGAAGGAGAGCTGAAAAGCTTCCTGGACAAACAAAAATTAAAATAATTTGCAAATACTAAATAATTTGCAAACAGCCCTACAGGAAATATTGAAAGGGTTCCTGTAGCAAAGAGAAAGCCTAAAAGTAACAGATCAGAAAGGAACACAGACAATATACAGTAACAGTCACCTTACAGGCAATACAATGGCACTAAAGTCATATCTTTGGATAGTTACCCTGAATGGAAATGGGCTAAATGCCCCAATCAAAAGACACAGGAAACCAGAATAGATAAAAAATAAGACCCATCGATATGCTGTCTGCAAGAAACTCATTTTAGACCCAAAGACACCTCCATATTTAAAGTGAGGGGGTAGGAAACCATTTACCATGCTAATAAACATCAAAAGAAAGCTGGAGAGGCAATCCTTATAACAGATAACAGATAAATTAGATTTTAAGCCAAAGACTATAATAAGAGATGAGGAGGGACATTATATCATACTTAAAGTGTCTGTCCAACAAGAAGATCTAACAATTTTAAATATCCATGTCCCTGCATGGGGTAGCCAATTACATAAACCAATTAATAACAAAATCAAAGAAACACATCAATAACAATACAATAATAATAGGGGACATTAACACCTCACTGAAATGGACAGATCATCTAAGCAAAAGACCAATAAGGAAATAAAGGCTTTAAATGACACACTGGACCAGATGGACATCACAGATATATCCAGAACATTCCATCCCAAAGCAACAGAAGACACCTTCTTCTTGAGGGAACATGGAACATTCTCCAGAATAGATCACATCCTGAGTCACAAATAAGGTCTCAGCCAGTACCAAAAGATTGGGATCATTCCCAGCATATTTTCAGACCACAATACTTTGAAACTAGAACTCAATCACAAGAGCAAAGTTGGAAAGAACTCAAATACATGGAGGCTAATGAGCATCCTATGAAAGAATGAATGGGTCAACCAGGAAATTAAAGAAGAATTGAAAAAATTCATGGAAACAAATGATAATGAAAACACTACTGTTCAAAATCTTTGGACACAGCAGCAAAGGCAATCCTCAGAGGAAAGTATATAGCAATACAAGCCTTTCTCAATGAACAAGAAAGGTCTCAAGTACACAATCTAACCCTACACCTAAAGGAGCTGGAGAAAGAACAGCAAAGAAAGCCTAAACCCAACAGGAGAAGAGAAATAATAATCAGAGCCTGAATCAATGAAATAGAAATAAAAAGGACAGTAGAACAGATCAACAAAACTAGGAGATGGTTCTTCGAAAGAATTAAAAGGATTGATAAAATCCTGGCTAGACTTTTCAAAAAGAAAAGAGAAAGGACCCAAATTAATAAAATCATGAATGAAAGATCACAAACACCACCAAAGAAATACAAACATTTATAAGAACATATTATGAGCAACTATACACCAGCAAATTTGACAATCTGGAAGAAATGGATGCATTCCTAGAGACATACGAACTACCACAACTGAGCCAGGAAGAAATAGAAAACCTGAACAGACCCATATCCAGTAAGGAGATTGAAGCATTCATCAAAAATCTCCCAACAAACAAGAGCCCAGGGCCAGATGGCTTCCCAGGGGAATTCTACCAAACATTTAAAGAAGAATTAATAGTTATTCTGCTGAAACTGTTCCAAAAAATAGAAATGGAAGGAAAACTTCCAAACTCATTTTATGGGGCCAGCATTACCTTGATCCCAAAACCAGACAAAGACCCTATCAAAAAGGAGAATTACAGACCAATATCCTTGATGAACACAGATGCAAAATTCTCTCCAAAATACCAGCCAACAGGATCCAACAGTATATTAGAAGGATTATTCACCATGACCAAATGGGATTTATTCCTGGGCTTCAAGGTTGGTTCAACATCCACAAATCAATTGGTGTGATACAATACATTAATAAAAGAAATAACAAGAACCATATGATACTCTCAATAGATTCTGAAAAAGCATTTGACAAAGTACAGGATCCCTTCTTGATCAAAACTCTTCAACGTGTGGGGATAGAGGTACATACCTCAATATCATAAAAGCCATCTATGAAAAACCCACACTGAATATAATTCTCAATGGGGAAAACTGAGAGCTTTTCCATAAGGTCAGGAAAATGGCAGGACTGTCCACTATCACCACTGCTCAACATAGTACTAGAAGTCTTAGCCTCAGCATCAGACAACAAAAAGAAATAAAAGGCATCCAAATCAGCAAAGAAGAAGTCAAACTCTCACTCTTTGCAGATGATATGTTACTTCATGTGGAAAACCCAAAAAACTCCACTCCAAAACTGTTAGAACTCATACAGGAATTCAGGGAAGTGTCAGGATATAAAATCAATGCACACAAATCAGTTGCATTTCTATATACCAACAACAAGACAGAAGAAGGAGAAATTAAGGAGTCAGTCCCATTTACAATTGTACCCAAAACCATAAAATACCTAGGGATAAACCCAACCAAAGAGGCAAAGAATCTGTACTCAGAAAACTATAAAGTACTCACAAAAGAAATTGAGGAAGACAAAGAAACGGAAACACATTCCACGCTCATGGATTGGAAGAACAAATATTGTGACAACGTCTATGCTACCTAGAGCAATCCACACATCTAATGCAATCCCTATCAAAATGCCATCAATTTGTTTCAAAAAAAAATAGAACAAATAATCCTAAAATTTATATGGAACCAGAAAAGACCCCAAATAGCCAGAGGAATGTTGAAAAAGAAAACCAAAGTTGGTGGCATCACAATTCCAGACTTCAAGCTCTATTACAAAGCTGTTATCATCAAGACAGCATGGTACTGGCACAAAAACAGACCCACAGGTCAATGGAACAGATTAGAGAGCCCAGAAATGGACCCTCAACTCTATGATCAAATAATCTTTGAAAAAGCAGGAAAGAATGTCAAATGGAAAAAAGACGGTATCTTCAACAAGTGGTGTTGGGAAAATTAGTCCCATGCAGAAGAATGAAACTAGACCATTTACTTATATCAAACATAAAAATAGACTCAAAATGGATGAAAGACCTAAATGTGAGACAGGAATCCATCAAAATCCTTGAAAAGAACACAGACAGAAACCTCTTTGACCTCAGGTGCAGCAACTTCTTCCTAGAAACATAGCCAAAGGCAAGGGAAGCAAGGGCACAAATGAACTATTGGGACTTCATCAAGATCAAAACTTTTGCACAACAAAAGAAAGTCAACAAAAGGAAAGACAACCCACACAATGGGAAAAGATATTTGCAAATGACATATCAGATAAAGGGCTAGTATCCAAAAATCTATAAAGAACTTATCAAACTCAACACCCAAAGAGCAAATAATCTAATCAAGAAATGGGCAGAGGACATGAACAGACATTTCTGCAAAGAAGACATCCAGATGGCCAAAATACACATGCAAAAGTGCTCAACATCACTTGGCATCAGGGAAATCCAAATCAAAACCACAGTGAGTTACTACCTCACACTAGTCAGAATAGGTAAAATTAACAAGTCTGGAAACAAAAGATGTTGGTGAGGATGCAGAGAAAGGGGAATCCTCTGGAATGTGTGCTGGTGCAGCCACTCTGGAAAACAGTATGGAGGTTCCTCAAAAAGTTGAAAATAGAGCTAGTCTATGTCCCAGCAATTGCACTACTGGGTATGTACCCCAAAGATACAAATGTAGTGATGTGAAGAGGCACGTGCACCTGAGTGTTTATAGCAGCAATGTCCACAAAAGCTGAACTATGGAATGAGCTTAGATATCCATCAACAGATGAATGGATAAAGAAGAAGTCATACACACACACACACACACACACACACACACACATATGCAATGGAATACTATACAGCCATCAAAAACCCGTAAATCTTGCCATTTACAATGACACAGATGGAACTAGAGGATAATATGCGAAGCGAACTAAGTCAATCAGAGAAAGACAATTATCATATGATCTCTCTGATATGAGGTATTTGAGATGCAGGGCGGGGCATTCATCGTGGGAGAAGGGAGTGAAAAAATGAAACAAGATGGGATTGGGGAGAGAGACAAACCATAAAAGAGTCTTAATCTCAGGAAATAAACTGACGGTTGCTGGGGGTGGGGAAGGGATAGGGTGGCTGGGTGATGGACATTGGGGAGGGTATGTGCTATGGTGAGTGCTGTGAATTATGTAAGACTGATGATTCACAGACCTGTACCCTTGAACCAAATAATACATTATATATTAAAAAAAAAAAAAAGAGAGAGAGAGAGAGAGAAAGAGAATGAACTGAGAATCCAAGGAGACCATTGCAGTTCTCAGGCACTAATTGAGAAGAGAATGCCGCCTAGAATGTGAATTCCACAGATTTGCAGAGGATCACCCCTGAATGTACTGTAGAAAATCAATCAGGGTATACATCCAAAGAAACTGCCTGATACTACCAAAAACAAACAAACAAACAAACAAACAAAAAGGTTCTGAAAAGGTTATAGGGAACAGTACCTGAAACTCAAACAGGACCTAGAATAGTGCCTGTTCCCACTAGTCAGATTGGACGATCGTATGATGCATAGAACTCTGGGTAGAGCATTCAGAATTACATTGCCCTAGTAGCGAACAGTTAGTCCTGAGAAAAACAACAACAAAACCACTGCTCTGGTCCCATCTAATAAATACTAAAAGCTAAATTTCAATGAATAAAATTGTTTCAAATAACTTAATAGTATTGCAAAACAAACCTCAAAAATATTTATGGAAATACAAAAATGTCTGTCACCTAACAACATAAAAGGGCTAGCAGAAATAGGGGAAAAAAGTGAAAAAAAAAAGAACAGAAAAAAAAGTAAAAGAAAAAGAAAGCACAAATGCTGTCAGTAGAAAACAAATGATAAATCATAAGAAATAATAAAGAGAATTTATAGCTATTTAACATGGTAGACAATTAAACTTATCCTGATGGTCATTTTACAATGTCTACATGCATCAAGTCATCTTGTTGTAAACCTTAGGCTAATATAATGTTATTATATCTCAATAAAACTGGAAGGAAAAAGAAAGTGATCCTCAGGAAAAAATAAAATTACCTCTGGTCTTATCACTGACATTTGAGTAAGACCAGGAAATGATGCAAACAGGGAAAGTTAAGGAGTTTTGTAAGCATCTCAGCATGTTAAGAATTTAATGTATTTGAGATTTCCAGAAAAGATCATGAGAGTTTGGAAGAGTGACAGGGAGATCCTGAGTTGTGAATTAATCATGGGACCCTATGAATTAAGGAACACCAACCCTGGCAAACTTAAGGAGAAAAGGAAGGGATTTGTAATATATTGGGCAGCTCTTAGAATCTAAAAGTAGAATCAAAGATAGAAACTTCTATCTTCAACCTAGTTGAATTGGATAGCACACCTTAGCCCAAACACCTTGATAAGCTAGGTACAATAAAAAAGTCATCATTGAAAATTAAGAATATTGAAATTGAGGGACACTTTACAAAAACACCTCACTAGTAATCTTCAAACTCTCAAGGTCATTGAAAACAAGGGAAGATTGAGGAACTATCACAGATCAAGGAGACTAAGGAGACGTGGTGATTAAATACATGGTGGGATCCTAAAACAGAAAAAAGAACATTAGTGGAAAAACTAGTGCAATTTGAATAAAGTGTGGACTTTAGTTAATAGTAAAAAAAAAAAAAAAAAAGACTAAAACTTAGACATATTCATAATATAAATGTAAATGGTCTTAAAACTCCAATTAAAAAGACTGAAATTATCAGCTTGGAAAAATTCCATCTGTATATATTCCCAACTCTATGTGACTATAAAAAATAAACTTTAAATATAAAGTCACAAATAGATTAGAAGTAAAAAGATAGAGAGAAGTAAAGCATGCCAATAATAAAACCAGAGGAACCTACAGAGGTTGTAATAATATCAAAGTAGATTTTACTTCAAAGCATATTACTAGTTTTAAATCATTTCCTGATGACATATAAATCAGTTTATTAAGAGAAACCTAACAGTCCTGAATCACCAATAACAAAACTTCAAAATACATGAAACAAAACTGGTAAAATTTCAAGAAGAATTAAAAATTGCACAATAATAGTCAGAAATTTGTACTCATCTCAAAATGCCTGACAGAATAAATATCAAAAAAATTCAGTAAAGATAGAGGACATTTAAACGGTGCTATCAATCAACTTGATCTAAGATAATATATAGAGCATTTCACCCAGCAACAAAAAATATATTTTCTTTTCAAAGGCTTATGGAATCTTTATCAAAATAGACCAAATCCTAGATAATGAAAATATCTGTATAAAAGATTTATATTGAAAAGGAGACAGATTTCAAATTAGTGACCTCAACTTCCAATAAGGAAAGAAAATTGAAACAAAAGTAAAGACAAGAAAATGAAAATATTTGCAAAATTTTTATCTGAACAATAACTTGGATCCACAATGTATAAGAACTTGAAAAATTCAATAATATAAATAAGCCATCCAATAAAAAAATGGGAACATGATCTAAACACATGCTTCACTAAGGAAGATACATAGCAAATAAGCATATGAATGACATTCAATATCATTAGTCATAAATTAAATACAAATTCAATACACATCTATTAGAATGTCAAAAATTTGAAAGTATCAAGTATTGATAAGAATGTGAAGGAACGGGAACTCTCCAACAATTGCAAAATGTGAAATGGTGCAACTACTTTGGAAAAGAGTTCAGTACTTAAAACACACACTCATCTGACCTAGCCTTCAATTCCCAGAGAAGAGAAAGTGTGCATTCATATAAAGACTAATTACCTGAATGATCATAGTAGCCTGATTTGTAATAGTCTAACACTTGAGTTAACCCAAGTGATAATAAATGAGTGAATGAATACAAAATATTCATTCTACAGTATTATCCATACAGTAGAATACTTCAAAGCAATATAAAGGAATAAACATTTGATACCATTATCAACATGGATAATCTCAAAGTAATTAAGCTGAGTGGAAAAAGTCAGACAAAATGTATGCATAATGTATGTCTCTAGGTTTACCTAAATGCAAACTAATCTATAGTGACTGCAAGCAAGTTAAGTGTTTGTCTGTGGAGGTAAGGATACAGGAAGTGCTGAGAGAGAGAAAAACAAATTTCCAAAAGTGTAAGTATGTTCATTATCATAAGTGTGATGATGGTTTCATGACATATACATCTGTTAAAACTTATCATATTGTACATTTTAAATATATACAGATTCTTGTTTGTCAATTATACTTTAATAAAGCTGTTAGACAAACGGGACTTACAGAGGATTGTAGTGCATATACAGAATTGTGATTGTGATTCTAACATTTTGTGGAAATTATATGACACAGATTGGAAGTTTCATACTAGTCACACTCTTTGACATTTGTTATTATATTGCCCATTAATCTGTTACATCAAAAACTCTTTGTGCATTCTAATGATGTTTTATTTTTCCCCTCTCCTGAAAAGAAATGGGAGAATTCATAGAACCACTTCATTCTGTCATAAAACTTTATAATGTTTATTTAAATCTTTTTTTTGTTCCTTTCTATTCCCATTATAGAATAAACAATTTGAGTGTTTTAACCTGTCAATACAAAATATTTAGAAAAAAAAGTGCTGAAAAAAAGGGCACAAGATATTTTTGAGGACCTACAGGTACTTGCATACTTACTATGTACTTACATACCTATATACTCATGGGTACTTATATGCTTACTAGGTACTTACATCTCTACTACAGACTTTTATACCCACTAGGTGTTTATTTATCTTTACTTCTTTAGATGCTTTCATCAGTTTTCTAAGGACAAATTATTATATCCATTTACAAATGAGGAAATAATAGAGACCTGAAGAAACCTACCCAATTAATAAATGTTGAAATCAAAAAGGGAGCTCTGCTCTTAGTTGTCTGGAGTATATGGGTTCTTTTCATGGAGCTGTCCAATGCACTGTCATAGCCCACCTTCGTTCCAAGAGATGAGGAGACACATCTCATTGCCCAAGTTTGAAAGAAACTGGCAGTGATTTTATATATTGAAACTCCCTTACACTTTAAGAAAATTTTGTATATAAATCAAGCCCAAACTATTGAATTGATCAGGAGGGAAAGCAGTACTTACATAAAAATGTAATAAAATACATATAAACTTAAAGGAAACCAGAGTCCCAATGTCCAGATTTGAAGAGAAATATATTTGGCTGAACCCAAATAGTCTGCTTTTTAAAATTTCCTTTCTTCACTCATTCTTCAAATATTTATTTATGCCAGATTCTGTACTATGTACTGGGTATATATTAGGAAGTTAGAAGATATGTAGATCCAGCCCTTTTGGAACTTATAATTTGGCAAGAGAGACAGTAGACTTCATTATAACTTTTCAAAAAGCAACAACATGGATGCAGTTCATAAATATATGACACTGACAACCTGGTAGAATGTATGTGAAATCTCTAAGACTAGGGTTCCTATAAATTGGCCACAGATCAACAGTGTGAATACTGTGGTTTTATTTGCTTTTAATCAAACACAATATTAAAATACAAAAGCAGGTATATACAGCGGGGAACAGGAGACACACTGTACTTAAAAATGTTGTATTCTGTTTCATAGATCTTAGCCAAAACATAGAATGTGGGGAGGTTTCAGGGGAGAAATAACTGATTAATAGAATGGAAAATAGAACCCATGTAGAGAGATAAAAGAAAATGGAATTATTTGGCCTGAAGATGAATGTGAAAGAATTTAATTTGAGAGTGCTTAAACAAAGGAATTTTACGCAAAGGATAGTGCTAGGTTATTCAAAATTTCTATTGGAAAGGATAGAAAGAAAAAAAAAAGCAGGTTTCATTTATAGCATGAGGATTTTGTCTAGACATAAAGGAATATTCTGTTCACTTGTTTGTTTAGATTAAGGATGGTGCTTTAACCGCATAACTTCTAATGAACCATTTCCATCCAAAAATTCCATGATAACAATACTTGGGCTTTAGATGGAACCTAGTGGACTTGACATTTTCAGTTCCATTCTCTATTGTAGTTTAGAAGTACATTCTGTGTTAATTCAGCAACATGTTTAGGGAACACTTTCCATCTGTCAATAAGATGCTGAAAATTACTAAGTCACAACATTGAGCCAAGAAATGAAACCAACTGGATGGATAATTTTGGACTATGAAGAAGTAATAAATTCCAGCTGTGAAAGCCAAATAGCATGAGAAAAGCTCTGGAATTCAAGGTTGGCATTGTCACCTCCAGAACCCATACGGCCAAATCTTGGATAACAATCATACCTTCAGTCAACAGACTCACATGGAATTACATTTGGCTGAACTATTGCAAACAAGAGATTTTAACATGTTCATTTCTTGTAACGTTTCAGTGCCAAGAAACACAGCATTTAGTGCCAAGACTTAACTGTATCTTCCAAAAAAGAACTTGAACAATTTATGCCCAGTGATCAATTACAATCTTTCATAAAATTAGAAAAAAGAGAATGCTTTTTTATTAAAGTTTTCAAAAAACTGGAACAAAGCAGTGTTGATGACTTTCACTTCTGCATAGCAAAAATATTTGAAAGCATATTTGAAATAAGTAATATTAGCATGAATAATTATTTTCTTCTCAATACTCCCTTGTATTTGAACCAATATGTTAATAAACTATACATAGTTTACCTATAATTATAAGTAGTATATGTTATGTATAATATATTATATGCATTATATATTAACAAACTATATATATATATAGTACAATTTATATATAGTTAGTGGAAAAGCTGCAGAAAGGAGCAAAGGCATGATCAAAAAATAAAACTATACTCATGTTTATTCCTTCAGTTAATCAAGAGGAGGACAATGTTTTCACATGTGTAGCTTGCATGGCATAGACAGTAAGCAAGAGATAGTTCTAACAATATGTAAACATGGTGCTATATAGTATGATTTCATACTGGCTGGTGAGAAATTTATGCTCTGTTCAAGTGTCTTTCCTTCTTTCTAGTTGCTTCATTATTAAAACTTTGCTCATGAAAAGATAGGGTTTCTATGACACTCGCTAACCTCTCTTTTTCACAAAGAGAGAGTTAGATTTTAATAGGCCAGCATCAAACTAGAATTCAGTCAAACTAGAATTTAATGATATTGTTCTCATTGTACTTATTATTATTACCTTTATGGCAAGCTAATAGATTTCCATTTGGAGTCATGATCAATGGTTTGTCCTTTCAGGGAGGGTTTTTTTGTTGCTGACATTGTTAGGATAGCCATTAAAAAAAGCTATAATAAAACACAGACTGACTTTTAGTTGGTTTATTATTGCTTTCAAATTGACTATTGATAAGACATCCCTTTATTGCCACTTCTATCTTACTCATTTATTGTTAGTGATGATAAGATCCTTTGAAGGACTGTGTATGTATTCTTTCCAATGACATTTAATCATTACAATTTGTTTGGGATTATTTGTATCTGTGTCCTAATTCCTTGCCTTATTGTAAATTTAGGGCAGGTTACTTAGTTGGATAATTGTTAAGTGTATTGGTTTGGAACCAGATCCTCTGGGTTCAAATATTTGCTTAACCACTTCCTACTTGGGTGACCTGTGTAAAGAAAATTACTTAAGTGTTTTAAGCCTTATACCCTTACCTATAAAATAAGAATAATAATAGTATATTTGCATAGGACTGTTGTCCTACGTTGTTTATTTCACATAAAGTTTAGTACAATGCCTTACATGTAATAAGCTTTCAAAACTATTAATTATCCCTATTGGACTTCTTTGAATTACCTGATCTCTAATACAGTTGCTCACTTGACATATTTAACAGGTATTTATTAATTTTTAAAATAAGTGAATGTTATAAAGATACAAAATACTAAAAACAAAACAAATAGTACAAATTGTGCCCAAAGTATGTTGTAGGATAAACTAATTGTAGCCAGGGATTTTAGATTTCCTCTGCAAAGAATAAGGGGTGTTGTATGAGAGCCCCTTGAAGTTCAACCTCATGGATAACTTTTAAATTTCCTATTGGTAATACCCATACCTACTGATAATATCTCCCGGTGATACCAAACTTTTACATATTTCCCATACTAATTTTAAGATGTGGTGTGTGTGTGTGTGTGTAACAGTGTACAGCCATAAGAAAAGAATGAAATCTTGCCATCTGCAATGACATGTGTGGAAGTGGAGAGTATAATGCCAAGTGAAACAAGTCAGTCAGAGAAAGACAAATATCATAGGATTTCACTCATATGTGGAATTTAAGAAACAAAACAAATAAGCAAGGGAAAGAGAGAGACAGAATGTGTGAGAGAGAGAGAGAAGACAAGAAACAGACTCTCAGCTATTAAGAACAAACATGGTTACCAGAGGTGAGGTGGGGGGCGGAGGGTATGGGTAAAAAGGGTATTGGGGATTAAGGAGTGCATTTGTCATGATGAGCACTGGGTGATGTATGGAATTACTGAATCACTATGTTGTACATCTGAAACTAATATACCTCTGCATGTTAACTATACTGGAATTAAAATAATAAAATAAAATAAAAATAAAATAAAAACATTTTAAAATGTAAGCTGTAATTACTTTTATTAAGACATTACAAAATGGGGGCGCCTGGGTGGCTCAGTGGGTTAAGCCGCTGCCTTCAGCTCAGGTCATGATCTCAGGGTCCTGGGATCGAGTCCCACATCGGGCTCTCTGCTCAGCAGGAAGCCTGCTTCCCTCTCTCTCTCTGCCTGCCTCTCTGTCTACTTGTGATCTCTGTCTGTCAAATAAATAAATAAATAAAATCTTTAAAAAAAAAAAAAAAGACATTACAAAATGGACATAATGGATTCTGAAAGAAAAATATGTATATATTTGCTTGTATTTTAGGTGAATGATTCCCAATTTTTTTTCCTCTCTGACTCAGTGAAATGTCCTTTATTGAAAAAGAACTGAATAAACTGTCAGTGTTTTAGAATTCCTGAAGGTAAGTTTCCTGTACTTCTGTGACTTCCTGATAGTTAGCCACTGAGATTTTTACTGCTCAGTGCATGTTTATATTAAGAATATTGTGGTTTTAACCATCACAAGGACCAAACTAAAGATCTGAGCAGTTGTTCCAAAGGATTCTCTTCTTGAAGCAGTAATCATCATGGGACTTGGTATATGCTAATTCTAAACTCTAGGTTCATCCATAGAGCTCCTAGGATAGGTATTTATAAAATAATATAACATTCTAACATCTATGGACGATTTCTAGAAACAAATAGAAATATCCACAGGATGTGTCAAACTTCTTTTTACTGGTATAGTTAACTAAAATAGTTGTATGATTTTTTTATAGTAAAATGATTATTAATTGGCATTAAGTAATATATTGCATTTTCTGAGTATGTTTTGTTTTTAGAATTCAGAAGGTAATTACAAAGAAAACTTAAATATAAGCAGACTCCATTTTTTTTTAAAGATTTATTTATTTATTTGACAGAGAGAGAAAGAGAGAGGTAAAGAGCAACCACAAGCAGGGGGAGTGGCAGGCAGGGGAGAAGCAGGCTCCCCACCCAGCAAGGAGACTGATGTGGGGCTGGATCCCAGGAGCCTGGGATCATGACCAAGTCAAAGGGAGCCACCAACCAACTGAGCCACCCAGGTGCCCCTGTATATTTGATTTTTTAAAAATGTAACCCAATAACATATTCAGAATGGGAGCTATCAAGCTATATATGCTAAGTCATATAAGAAATTTCTGCCAGGAACCACCTAGGTGGCTCAGTCTGTTAAACATCTTCCTTCAGCTCAGATCATGATCTCAGAGTCCTGGGATTGAGCCCCACATCATGCTTTGCACTTAGCAGGGAGTCTGTTTCTGTCCCTCTGCCCCTCCTCCTCATTCATGGGTCCACTCTCTATTTCTCTTTCTCTAAAATAAATGAATAATTTTTCAAAAAAATATTAAAAAAATAAAATGACCAACCCTAAAAATAAAAAGAGAAGAAAAGAAAACTTAGATTTGTGCTTATATGTTAAAACCAGCTTGAGGATCCAAGTGGTATCAGATTTTGCTTGCAAAACAACTATCCATTTTTAGCCATTAACAGTTTTATGAAATAATATGTTAATGAGAGTAAAAACCCTAATGTAGAGTTATAATTATACTACTTCTAAGCTTTGTAATCTTTGTGGACAGAGATATAGATGATGATTCTGATAGACATACTTATACTCTGAGCAGTCTTAGATTCAATGCCTAGATTGCAAGTCTCTGGGCTGGAGTTTTCATGTTATTAAGGCACTATTTGTATATGGTTCCTTGTTCAATGTTCATATGGGAAATTATGGAAGTGGAGAGAGAGGTAATGTAGGATTTAGTTTGAGATAATGAACTCTGTTACCTCTACTTTTTTTTAAAAGATGTATTCATTTTTTTAAAAAATATTTATTTATTTATTTATTTATTTGCGAGAGAGAGAGAGAGAGAGAGAGAGAGCAAGAGAGCAAGCAAGCGTGCAGAGGGAGAAGGAGAAGCAGACTTCCCACTAAGTGCAGAGCCTGATGTGGGGCTCAATCTCTGGACCCTAAGATCATGACCTAAGCAGAAATCAAGAGGCAGAAGCTTAACCAGCTGAGCCACCCAGGCACCACTGGTCATTTTATTTTTATTATCTATTTTGTTCCTAAATGAAATGACATTGCTTTTTTAAAATAGTAATTTAAAAATCTTATAAACCAAAGCAAATAAAAATATTTTTCTTCTAAGAGTAGACAAAGGTATTTTTTTTAAAGTTCTACATTTCTTAAGTATTTTTTATAAAGTGTCTAATACTTATTTTTTCTCACATTCTGCTATCAGTCTCCAACTAGGGGTATGTGTATGTGTGTGTGTGTGTGTGTGTGTGTGTGTGATGTTATTTTGCATTTTTGGAGAATCAAATTTACTTGGTGAAGGATGAGAGGAGCAGTATAACAAGGATGAAGTTTTTCAAACAAAAGTATCACAGAATGTTAAATTCCTGAGTCAATTTCCTTAAAAAAATATCAACTGTATCAACACAGTTCTTATTAAAACAAATATGTAGTTCTTTCCTTTACAAACTCAATTATAAACCTCGCTGGGCAAAAAGCTGTTTCCATTCATGGCTTTTACTACAGTTCAACCTGTAATCTAGAATATTTGGCATACCTCCTGACTCATTGTGTGGGCTCCTTTTTAACTTTCTGGTTAAATCTCACGATTTCCTCTTATTATTACGAAGAGAAAAATAAAATAAAATAACATCACCAAATAATTGCACAAACCTTTGACAGAGAGGTGGTCAATGGATGGAAGTTACTGAACACAAGTTATAAAAAGACTAAATGTGTTCCACTTAGACTATTAAAGGATGCACATGTAGGTCATTCATTTCTTCACAAAAATACTAGATGGCTGTTTCCTGGTCCTATTCATACAGATAGGTTTTCCCTCAAGGGCTCTGTAAGAACCAAAATATTTCAGTGCCAAAGATGCTATTTTCCCCTTTCTTTATTTTTCTCATACACATACAGAGAGAGAGAGAGAGAGAGAGTTACTCAAACACAAATATAATTGTCAGAAAATGGAGAAAAGATTGCATTTTACAAAACAAACAAATAGATGGATGACAGAAAAACATGATGCATCAAAAAATTTACCATAAAATATAATAATATTAGTATAAAAAATACATCCTACTGAATTAACAGAAGCTTCTTTGCTCAGAAAATAAGCTCTTCAGATTACCATGCTTTTTAAAAAAAATACATTAATTTTCATGGCAACTACTTTAAAAGTTCAGAAATGTACCAGAAGTTGGATCATTTTTAAAAAAATTCTATTTTAAAAAAAAAGGAGATGACATTTGTCCACATTGTGCTTTTAAAGTAGCTACACATTTGTAAAATAAAATAAAATGTATTAGCATTAGATTGAGTATAAACTACACAGACTTCAGTAACACTTACATGCCAGGCAATATGTCTAAAATATATCCCGAGAGATAGTGATTCTATGAGATTGTTGTTAAGTGTTATTTTACAAATCATCTGGGGACAAATCAGTGTAAGAGTAAAACATCTTCTAAAACAGTAAAGCAAAGCGGTTATCGTTTCTCTCCCTCATGAATTGTATTGCCCCACAGCTGTTTTGCCAGGGTAAGGAGAGGAGTAGGCAAGTACTACCTCAATGATGGTAAGATATGATGTAGAAGAAGTTTCTTTAGGTAGGTAGAGAAAGTAAAGTGCCTACTTCTGGATCCTGAGAGATTGTGAGAAGAAAAACTTCATCCTTATTACACTGCTGCTCTCATCCTTCACCTAGTTTTTAATTCTCTATTTGATTCCTTATTTGATTCTTTAATCAAATCTAATCTCAGAAAGATGCCAAGCTTCCAGGAGAAACATCTAGTATCAGGCATGTAACACAGTCAATAAAACTCAGGGGCAACTCTATGACATTAAAAGTGAGTAGGAGCTAGAGAGATAAGCAAGAGATGTTATTTCTGGTTCCTCACAAGATCTGGAGGTTTCCAGGACCACGTATCTCTCTGCATCTTAGCTCAAGAGCTTTTACACAACAGCAGAAACTTAAGATCAGTTTGCAGCTCACCAGAAATGGAGACATGGAGGGACACAGCCAAGCTTATGCTCCAGCCCTGAGTGGTGATGCCTGCGCTCCACAGCACAGGGTACTGTAGGGGTGCAGATCAGACCAATCAGGCAGCAGAGACCAATCAGGTCCCAGGAAAGGAGGGTCTTTCCCTTTCCACCTGCTAATGTAAAGGTATATAATCCCACCATCCTAAGTATCTGAGATATCATGGTGCCATGTGTTAGAAAATTTAAAACCTAGCTCCCAGCAGCCTCCTTCAACAACAAATTCCTCCTCCTGGCCCCAGACAAAAGCAACAGCCATCCAGCAGGGAAGAGGTGCTTTAGGATGATCACATAATTTGTTTGCTAATCAAAATACAACACGGAAATTTGTAACCTATTTTTAAATGCAGGGAACATTGATTACAAACACTAAACAGACACCTTAACTACATGCATGTAAATGAACTGTTTTCCAAGACACAGAATTTAGTACATCATCCTTTACTGTGTATGTAAGGAGCACAGAAGTTTCCCCCGTGGATTGTCTTGAAATCAGGGAACTAACATTTGGGAATCTATTCTAAGTGCAAGTAATTAAATATTTTGAAAATACCTAACTTCAAATATCATGAATTATTTTATTGTCATTACAGCCATCAATATCAGAGCTTCTCTGTTCAGGCTCACTCCAGGCCCTCTATCCTACGTGTCA
Organism: Enhydra lutris kenyoni; assembly: GCF_002288905.1. Classification (NCBI taxonomy): domain Eukaryota; kingdom Metazoa; phylum Chordata; class Mammalia; order Carnivora; family Mustelidae; genus Enhydra; species Enhydra lutris. Next base: position 90,793,170 of record NW_019154085.1, on the reverse strand, counting down.
TTTAGCCCAATATTGACTGTACAGTTAAAAGTAAATGAAACAAGATGGGATTGGGAGGGAGATAAACCATAAGTGACTCTTAATCTCACAAAACAAACTGAGGGTTAATGGGGGGAGGGGAGTTGGGAGGGGGGGGGGGGATTATGGACATTGGGGAGGGTATGTGCTATGGTGAGTGCTGTGAAGTGTGTAAACCTGGGGATTCAAAAACCTGTAACCCTGGGGAAAAAAAAAAATTTATATGTTTAAAAAAAATAAAATTAAAAAAAAAAAAAAAGATTCTTGCCTCTGGATGTTCCCACAATGACTTTAAATAAACTTTCATTCAAGCTGACAATTAGAGCACCTGAGCAGGAACTGAGACTTCATGATGACTGTAGCTCAGAGTGTATGAAATGTTTTGTGCTTTATTTGCCCATGAATATGTAATAATTGTAACATGTAAAAATAATCTTCAGTATTAAATGCATTATTCACATTAATACACTAGAATATCAGAAAATATCAAGCTTTAATTTGATACTGAAAAGACAAGACTATGTGAACTTTTAAGATACTATTTTTTCTTTTTTTTAATTTTTTAATTTTTTTTTATAAACATATAATGTATTATTAGCCCCAGGGGTGCAGGTCTGTGAATCGCCAGGTTTACATACTTCACAGCATTCACCATAGCACATACCTTCCCCAATGCCCATTACCATACCACCCTCTCCCGACGCCCCTCCCACCAGCAACCTTCAGTTTGTTTTTGTGAGATTAAGGGTCTCTTATGGTTTGTCTCCCTCCTGATCCCATCTTGTTTCATTTATTTTTTTCCTATCCCCCAATCCCCCCACGTTGCATCTCCACTTCCTCATATCAGGGAGATCATATGATAGTTGTCTTTCTCCAATTGACTTATTTCACTAAGCATAATACCCTCTAAACTTTTAAGATACTATTAACTATTATGTATATATTAATGAATAGACACAAATATAGTACAAGTTAAAAAAACATGAATGATACACAACTACTTCAGAAGAAGGGAAGGAGAGAAGATAGAGGTGGGCTTTATATGTTATTGCAGGGGTCTGAATGTTTTAAAAGAGATACCTTAGGCCAAATGTTAAAATCGATTAAAAATGGTACATTACTTACTATATAACTTCCTGTACAAGTCTGCATGGTAGAAGTATTTTATAATTATTTATGCACTTGCTTTAACTCTAAAACATCTATTTTTATGTTCTTACAGATTAAGTAGACTAATTCAAATTTCCTCATCAGAGATTAAGGGGAAAATAAAAGTGCACATTGGTCACTCTTCTCTTTTAGTTTCAATGTGCGCAGTATCATGTTGGAAAACCAGGCTACAGAAAGTACAAAGTTACTGTAGGAAACTCAAGTTCCTCTCATAAGCTCTAGTTGGTATGATTATAGCTAGCATCTTATTTTGAGATAATTAGCCAAACAGCAGGTTATAAACCAAGACTGCTCAAAAGTAACAAATGATGAATTGTCAAGAATTCTAGCTAAGGCAGAGGGAGACCAGATAAGAAAGCAGGAAACACGGCCAAAGGAAAGAGCAATATGGCAGAGCAGACAGTGCGTTCCCGAGAGCTGTGATGGGATTATGGAGCTGACCAGGAAAGCCCAAGGAGAACAACTGATGAAAAGAGAATGTCACATAGACATCTAAGGAACAGAGATTGTAAGCTATAAACTGGGGACAGAGGACATAATGGAAAGACATGGATTCTGATATCATCTTATAAGAGTTAAATTATAGAAAAGTTTCAACTCTGACTACAAAGTAGAAGCAAGAATCTAGTACCAATTTGTCAAATCCCAAATCTGCATTTCCTTCCTAAAATAGAAAATGGCAGGCAGAAAGTGGGGAAAGTTTGAAATTAAAAGTTTGGAATGAAATTCCTGGAGCTACTACAATTGAGGTATTGCATAAATTTTGATCAGGCATTCAAATCTGGTGTTTGTCCAACATTGCAATAAGTAGTGGAACAGCCTTCCAAGAAGGGTGAACACCTATAATTTAATCAAAGGTATAGATCTACATTTTATAAAGATTATTTTAATCCTTGGGGCATATAGCAAAGGAAGAGTAAACACCTTACCTTCAAACAAAAATAAACGATTTTATAACAACTATTAACAACTCACAAAGTTGAACTTATCTTGCCATAAATATGAGTATAGCATAGATTTAAATCTTTACTTACACAGAAATAGAGCTAAAATATGTTTTAAAAATATTTATGAATTTAAATCCAAATGTGCCAAATGCAGTTTTTATACATAAATTTAGCCATCTCAAAAACTATGTGTAATAAGATGGGAAAATATGTAATTTAATTTTAAAATTTGTATCCACTCTCACCAAGACTAAACTATTGGAGAAAGATTCCTAAACTATGTTTAATTTATGTCTATTCAAAATGTTTTTGAGGCCTCCTTAAATTCTAGATTAACATAAAATTTAACATATATTGAATGATAGTTGTTAAATCTGCAAGAACTGCAAAAACTCAAGAATTACACTGGACAGAATTCAATAAACATG